>NW_020620159.1:318418-618418 GCF_003573695.1 Papaver somniferum
AAGCTTTTTTCGACTCTCAAGCCTCTAGACATGTAATTTGTGATGAAAATATTTTTTCCTAACATTTTCTATTAAAGAGGAGTCTTTCTGCTTCATGATTTGGTCTTGATCATAGAGTTCCGACATCTAACGAAGCCTGTGGACTTCCTTGAGTCATTTGTGTTTATGATATTTTATTCAAATTTTGCAATGATTATCTAGCTTAAAGAAGATCCTAGAATCGTTGAGAAGTTATTAACGGTTGCAAACCTTATCTCCTTCTTTCCATGTTTGATTATAAGTAATCTGTGACCTTTTTAAGAGATTAAAAGATCATTATTTGAAGGAATATTTTGAGTTTGGTGCCTATAAAATGGTACACTTTTGCGTTTGGTGCCTAACTTTGTCAAAATCTTTGATTGGTGCCTAGTCAACGAATTGACGTTGATTGACCGTGTTGAACATCCTATTTAGAGTTAAAATTGTGAAATTACTAATATAATTCTGAACTTTGTTTTATTCACTAACTGCACCTTATCTTCTACATACTCCATGTTTGAGAAATGAGAGTTGTTGATTTTCATTCACGAGGTTTTAGGTTCCACTCTTAATACCATCGCCATCTTCTTCCATTGCTAATCTCAAATCATACACTGAGCTACTGTTATTTTCTCATATGACCACCAGTTTACACAAAATTAAATCCAAAGTATAAGCATAGATCTCTTTTTTGTTTACCGGTAAATCATCCAAAAACCTATCTCTAATGTAAACCCCAATAATCGTTTTCTTAAACCTTCAAACTAACAATTATTGTATTGAACAAATGAATCCATGTAAATGACTCTATTCATTTTCCAAATTAATCATTATTGTATTCTGTAAATTTGTTTCCATTTTCTGTAAATCCATAGTTACCATGGCGATCAGATTATGTTAGTGTTATTTCTCTGGAACGCTCGTAACGTGTTTGAAAAATGCTCTAGAGAGATTTCCCTAATGTGGTCCGTGTTAGTGAATTAGTTAAATTTAATAATTATTGTTTAAACAATTATTGACATATACACGTATTTATTTAAAAAAGTTGGTAGGGGGCGAGTAACAAGTTGTGGTCCAACACAGCTTGTGAACGGTCAACCAGTCATCCGATAAGTCAACTTCTTGATTGGGATCCTCACCAAACTCAAACTCTGACAAAGTTAGGTACCAAACGCAAAGGTGTGCCATTTTATAGGCACCAAGCTAAAAATATCCCTTATTATAAATATTGTCTACTTATATAACTCTCTTTGTCCCCCAAGGTTTTGTGTAATCTCTTTTTGACTATTTTTCCCATAACTTCTTCATACGAAGTGGGAATGACCTCATTCTTTTTCTGTTACCTTTGTCTTCAGTTCCCCACAGTATATAAGAAAATTTTTAGGATTTGGGCGATTAATAATTGGTGTTTCATCCTTATTTTCAATGTAAAGGATGACTTCCCTCTTTATTTTTGGAATCAACATACGTAGAAATGCAATTTGCATAATATATAGAGCCGTTAAATGTATTATTTTTTACCGCAATCATTTTTTAGAAAATTTTATAATAAAATTGAGTTCATGTAGTTCATAGTTTGGTTTTAAAAAAAGGATTTCGACTTCTAACGAAGTCGCTAGACTTCCTTGAGTCAATGCATCCAAAATGCAAGCTTTTTTCGACTCTCAGGCCTCTAGACATGTAATTTATGACGGAAATATTTTTTCTGAAATTTCTTTATTAAAGGGGAGTCTTTCTGTTTCATGATTTGGTCTTGATCATAGAGTTCGGACATTTAACGAAGCCTGTGGACTTCCTTTATTCATTTGTGTTTATGATATTATATTCAAATTTTGCAATGATTATCTAGCTTAAAGAAGATCCTAGAATCGTTGAGAAGTTATTAACGGTTGCAAACCTTATCTCCTTATTTCCATGTTTGATTACAGGTAATCTGTGACCTTTTTAAGAGATTAGAAGATCATTATTTGAAGGAATATTTTGAGTTTGGTGCCTATAAAATGGTACACTTTTGCGTTTGGTGCCTAACTTTGTCAAAATCTGAGATTGGTTCCCAGTCAACGAATTGACGTTGATTGACCGTGTTGAACATCCTATTTAGAGTTAAAACTGTGAAATGACTAATATAATTCTAAACTTCGTTTCATTCACTAACGGCACCTTATCTTCTACATACTCCATGTTTGAGAAATGAGAGTTGTTGATTTTCATTCACGAGGTTTTAGGTTCCACTCTTAATACCATCGCCATCTTCTTCCATTGCTAATCTCAAATCATACACTGAGCTACCGTTATTTTCTCATATGACCTCCAGTTTACACAAAATTAAATCCAAAGTATAAGCATAGATGCCTTCATTGTTTACTCGTAAATCATCCAAAACCTATCTCTAATGTAAACCCCAATAATCATTTTCTTAAACCTTCAAACTAACAATTATTGTATTGAACAAATGAATCCATGTAAATGACTCTATTCATTTTCCAAATTAATCATTATTGTATTCTTTAGATTTGTTTCCATTTTCTGTAAATCTATAGTTACCATGGAAATCAGATTATGTTAGCCTTATTTCTCTGGAACGCTCGTAACGTGTTTGAAAAATGCTCTAGAGAGATTTCCCTAATGTGGTCCGTGATAGTGAATTAGTTAAATTAAATAATTATTGTTTAAACAATTATTGACATATACACGTATTTATTTACAAAAGATGGCAGGGGGGCGAGCAACAAGTTGTGCTCCAACACAGCTTGTGTACGGTCAACCAGTCATCCGATAAGTCAACTGCTTCATTGGGATCCTCACCAAACTCAAACTCTGACAAAGTTAGGTACCAAAGGCAAAGGTGTGCCATTTTATAATCACCAAGCTAAAAATATCCCTTATTATTAATATTGTCTACTTATATAACTCTCTTTGTCCCCCAAGGTTTTGTGTAATCTCTTTTTGACTATTTTGCCCATAACTTCTTCATATGAAGTGGGAATGACCTCATTCTTTTTCTGTTACCTCCGTCTTCAGTTTTCCACAGTATACAAGAAAATTTTTAGGATTTTGGCGATTAACAATTGGTGTTTCATCCTTATTTTCAATGTAAAGGATGACTTCCCTCTTTATTTTTGGAATCAACATACGTAGAAATGCAATTTACATAACATGTAGAGCCGTTAAATGTATTATTTTTTACCGCAATCATTTTTTAGAAAATTTTATAATAAAACTGAGTTCATCTAGTTTATAGTTTGTTTTTAAAAAAAGGATTTCGACTTCTAACGAAGTCACTAGACTTCCTTGAGTCAATGCATCCAAAATGAAAGCTTTTTTCGACTCTCAAGCCTCTAGACATGTAATTTGTGATGAAAAAATTTTTTCTTAACATTTTCTATTAAATAGGAGTCTTTCTGCTTCATGATTTGGTCTTGATCATAGAGTTCCGACATCTAACGAAGCCTGTGGACTTCCTTGAGTCATTTGTGTTTATGATATTTTATTCAAATTTTGCAATGATTATCTAGCTTAAAGAAGATCCTAGAATCGTTGAGAAGTTATTAACGGTTGGAAACCTTATCTCCTTCTTTCCACGTTTGATTATAGGTAATCTGTGACCTTTTTAAGAGATTAAAAGATCATTATTTGAAGGAATATTTTGAGTTTGGTGCCTATAAAATGGTACACTTTTGCGTTTGGTGCCTAACTTTGTCAAAATCTGAGATTGGTGCCTAGTCAACGAATTGACGTTGATTGACCTTGTTGAACATCCTATTTAGAGTTAAAATTGTGAAATGACTAATATAATTCTGAACTTCGTTTTATTCACTAACTGCACCTTATCTTCTACATACTCCATGTTTGAGAAATGAGAGTTGTTGATTTTCATTCACGAGGATTTAGGTTCCACTCTTAATACCATCGTCATCTTCTTCCATTGCTAATCTCAAATCATACACTGAGCTACTATTATTTTCTCATATGACCACCAGTTTACACAAAATTAAATCCAAAGTATAAGCATAGATCTCTTTTTTATTTACCGATAAATCATCCAAAAACCTATCTCTAATGTAAACCCCAATAATCGTTTTCTTAAACCTTCAAACTAACAATTATTGTATTGAACAAATGAATCCATGTAAAGGACTCTATTCATTTTCCAAATTAATCATTATTGTATTCTGTAAATTTGTTTCCATTTTCTGTAAATCCATAGTTACCATGGCGATCAGATTATGTTAGCCTTATTTCTATGGAATGCTCGTAACGTGTTTGAAAAATGCTCTAGAGAGATTTCCCTAATGTGGTCTGTGTTAATGAATTAGTTAAATTAAATATTATTGTTTAAACAATTATTGATAAAGACAATTATTTATTTACAAAAGTTGGCAGGGGGTCGGGCAACAAGTTGTGCTCCAACACAGCTTGTGAACGGTCAACCAGTCATTCGATAAGTCAACTGCTTGATTGGGATCCTCACCAAACTCAAACTCTGACAAAGTTAGGCACCAAAGGCATAGGTGTGCCATTTTATAGGAACCAAGCTCAAAATATCCCTTATTATAAATATTGTGTACTTACATAATTCTCTTTGTCCCCCAAGGTTTTGTGTGATCTCTTTTTCAACTTTTTTGCCCATAACTTCTTCATACGAAGTGGGAATGACCTCATTCTTTTTCTGTTACCTCTGTCTTTCAGTTCCCCACAATATAAAATTTTAGGATTTGGGCGATTAACAATTGGTGTTTCATCCTTATTTTTAATGTAAAGGATGACTTCCCTCTTTATTTTTGGAATCAACATACGTAGAAATACAATTTGCATAACATGTAGAGCCTTTAAATGTATTATTCTTTACCGCAATCATTTTTAAGAAAATTTTATAAGAAAACTGAGTTCATCTAGTTTATAGTTTGGTTTAAAAAAAAAGGATTTCGACTTCTAACGAAGTCACTAGACTTCCTTGAGTCAATGCATCCAAAATGCAAGCTTTTTTCGACTCTCAAGCCTCTAGACATGTAATTTGTGATGAAAATATTTTTTCCTAACATTTTCTATTAAAGAGGAGTCTTTCTGCTTCATGATTTGGTCTTGATCATAGAGTTCCGACATCTAACAAAGCCTGTGGACTTCCTTGAGTCATTTGTGTTTATGATATTTTATTCAAATTTTGCAATGATTATCTAGCTTAAAGAAGATCCTAGAATCGTTGAGAAGTTGTTAACGGTTGCAAATCTTATCTCCTTCTTTCCATGTTTGATTATAGGTAATCTGTGACCTTTTTAAGAGATTAGAAGATCATTATTTGAAGGAATATTTTTGAGTTTGGTGCCTATAAAATGGTACAGTTCTGAGTTTGGTGCCTAATTTTGTCAAAATCTGAGTTTGGTGCCCAGTCAACGAATTGACGTTGATTGACCGTGTTGACCATCCTATTTAGAGTTAAAATTGTGAAATGACTAATAAATTTCTAAACTTCGTTTTATTCAATAACTGCACCTTATATTCTACATACTCTATGTTTTAGAAATGAGAGTTGATTTTCATTCACGAGGTTTTAGGTTCCAATATTAATACCATCGCCATCTTCTTTCATTGCTTATCTCAAATCATACACTGAGCTACTGTTATTTTCTCATATGACCTCTAGTTTACACAAAATTAAATCCAAAGTATAAGCATAGATCCCTTCATTGTTTACCCATAAATCATCCAATACCTATCTCTAATGTAAACCCCAATAATCATTTCTTTAAACCTTTAAACTAACAATTATTGTATTGAACAAATGAATCCATGTAAATGACTCTATTCATTTTCCAAATGATTCATTATTGTATTCTTTAAATTTGTTTCCATTTTCTCTAAATCCATAGTTACCATGGCAATCAGATTATGTTAGCCTTATTTCTCTGGAACGCTCGTAATGTGTTTGAAAAATGCTCTAGAGAGATTCCCTAATGTGGTCCGTGTAAGTGAATTAGTTAAATTAAATAATTATTATTTAAACAATTATTGACAAATACACGTATTTATTTACAAAAGTTGGCAGGGGGACAAGCAACAAGTTGTTCTCCAACACAGCTTGTGAACGGTCAACCAGTCATCCGATAAGTCAACTGCTTGATTGGGATCCTCGCCAAACTTAAATTCTGACAAAGTTAGGTACCAAAGGCGAAGGTGTTCCATTTTATAGGCACCAAGCTCAAAATATCCCTTATTATAAATATTGTCTACTTATATAACTCTCTTTGTCCCCCAAGGTTTTGTGTAATCTCTTTTTCGACTATTTTACTAACAACTACTTCATACGAAGTAGGAATCACCTCATTCTTTTTCTGTTACCTCTGTGTTTCAGTTCCCCACAGTATACAAGAAAATTTTTAGGATTTGGGCGATTAACAATTGGTGTTTCATCCTTATTTTCAATGTAAAGGATGACTTCCCTCTTTATTTTTGAAATCAACATACGTAGAAATGCAATTTGCATAACATGTAGAGCCTTTTTAAATGTATTATTTTTTACCGCAATCATTTTTTAGGAAATTTTATAATAAAACTGAGTTCATCTAGTTTATAGTTTGGTTTTACAAAAAGGATTTCGACTTCTAACGAAGTCACTAGACTTCCATGAGTCAATGCATCCAAAATGCAAGCTTTTTTCGACTCTCAATCCTCTAGACATGTAATTTGTGACGGAAATATTTTTTCTGAACATTTTATATTAAAGGGGAGTCTTTCTGTTTCATGATTTGGTCTTGATCATAGAGTTCCGACATCTAACGAAGCCTGTGGATTTCCTTGGGTCATTTGTGTTTATGATATTTTATTCAAATTTTGCAATGATTATCTAGCTTAAAGAAGATCCTAGAATCGTTGAGAAGTTATTAACGGTTGCATACCTTATCTCCTTCCTTCCATGTTTGATTATAGGTAATCTGTGACCTTTTTAAGATATTAGAAGATCATTATTTGAAGGAAAATTTTTAGTTTGGTGCCTATAAAATGGTACACTTTTGCATTTGGTGCCTAACTTTGTCAAAATCCGAGTTTGGTGCCCAGTCAACGAATTGACGTTGATTGACCGTGTTGACCATCCTATTTAGAGTTAAAATTGTGAAATGACTAATAAAATTCTAAACTTCGTTTTATTCACTAACTGCACCTTATCTTCTACATACTCCATGTTTGAGAAATGAGAGTTGTTGATTTTCATTCACGAGGTTTTAGGTTCCACTCTTAATACCATCGCCATCTTCTTCCATTGCTAATCTCAAATCATACACTGAGCTACTGTTATTTTCTCATATGACCACCAGTTTACACAAAATTAAATCCAATGTATAAGCATAGATCCCTTCATTGTTTACCCGTAAATCATCGGAAACCTATCTCTAATGTAAAATCCAATAATCGTTTCCTTAAATCTTCAAACTAACAATTATTTTATTGAACAAATGAATCCATGTAAATGACTCTAATCGTTTTCCAAATTAATCATTATTGTATTCTTTGAATTTGTTTCCATTTTCTGTAAATCCATAGTTACCATGGCTATAAGATTATGTCAGCCTTATTTCTCTGGAACGCTCGTAACGTGTTTGAAAAAGGCTCTAGAAAGATTTCCCTAATGTGGTCCGTGTAAGTGAATTAGTTAAATTAAATAATTATTGTTTAAAAAATTATTGAGAAATACACGCATTTATTTACAAAATTTGGCAGGGGCGCGAGCAACAAGTTGTGCTCCAACAAGGCTTGTGAACGGTCAACCAGTCATCCGATAAGTCAATTGCTTGATTGGGATCCTCACCAAACTCAAATTCTGACAGAGTTAGTTACCAAAGGCAAAGGTGTACCTTTGGTTAGGCACCAAGCTTAAAATATCCCTTATTATAAATATTGTCTACTTACATAACTCTCTTTGTCCCCCTAGGTTTTGTGTAATCTCTTTTTCGACTATTTTGCTCATAACTTCTTCATACGAAGTGGGAATGACCTAAATCTTTTTCTGTTACCTGTGTCTTTCAGTTTCCCACAGTATACAAGAAATTTTTTAGGATTTAGGCGATTAACAATTGGTGTTTCATCCTTATTTTTAATGTAAAGGATGACTTCCCTCTTTATTTTTGGAATCAACATACGTAGAATTGCAATTTGCATAACATGTAGAGCCTTTAAATGTATTATTTTTTACCGCAATCATTTTTTAGGAAATTTTATAATAAAACTGAGTGCATCTAGTTTATAGTTTGGTTTTAAAAAAAGGATTTCGACTTCTAACGAAGTCACTAGACTTCCATGAGTCAATGCATCCAAAATGCAAGCTTTTTTCGACTCTCAAGCCTCTAGACATGTAATTTGTGACGGAAATATTTTTTCTGAACATTTTATATTAAAGGGGAGTCTTTCTGTTTCATGATTTGGTCTTGATCATAGAGTTCCGACATCTAACGAAGCCTGTGGATTTCCTTGGGTCATTTGTGTTTATGATATTGTATTCAAATTTTGCAATGATTATCTAGCTTAAAGAAGATCCTAGAATCGTTGAGAAGTTATTAACGGTTGCATACCTTATGTCCTTCCTTCCATGTTTGATTATAGGTAATCTGTGACCTTTTTAAGATATTAGAAGATCATTATTTGAAGGAAAATTTTTAGTTTGGTGCCTAGAAAATGGTACACTTTTGCGTTTGGTGCCTAACTTTTTCAAAATCTGAGTTTGGTGCCCAGTCAACGAATTGACGTTGATTGACCGTGTTGACCATCCTATTTAGAGTTAAAATTGTGAAATGACTAAAAAAATTCTAAACTTCGTTTTGTTCACTAACTGCACCTTATCTTCTACATACTCCATGTTTGAGAAATGAGAGTTGTTGATTTTCATTCACGAGGTTTTAGGTTCCACTCTTAATACCATCGCCATCTTCTTCCATTGCTAATCTCAAATCATACACTGAGCTACTGTTATTTTCTCATATGACCACCAGTTTACACAAAATTAAATCCAATGTATAAGCATAGATCCCTTCATTGTTTACCCGTAAATCATCCGAAACCTATCTCTAATGTAAACCCCAATAATCGTTTCCTTAAACCTTCAAACTAACAATTATTTTATTGAACAAATGAATCCATTTAAATGACTCTATTCGTTTTCCAAATTAATCATTATTGAATTCTTTGATTTTGTTTCCATTTTCTGTAAATCCATAGTTACCATGGCTATAAGAGTATGTCAGCCTTATTTCTCTGGAACGCTCGTAACGTGTTTGAAAAAGGCTCTAGAAAGATTTCCCTAATGTGGTCCGTGTAAGTGAATTAGTTAAATTAAATAATTATTGTTTAAAAAATTATTGATAAATACACGCATTTATTTACAAAAGTTGGAAGGGGGGCGACCAACAAGTTGTGCTCCAACAAGGCTTGTGAACGGTCAACCAGTCATCCGATAAGTCAATTGCTTGATTGGGATCCTCACCAAACTCAAATTCTGACAAAGTTAGTTACCAAAGGCAAAGGTGTACCTTTGGTTAGGCACCAAGCTTAAAATATACCTTATTATAAATATTGTCTACTTACATAACTCTCTTTGTCCCCCTAGGTTTTGTGTAATCTCTTTTTCGACTATTTTGCTCATAACTTCTTCATACGAAGTGGGAATGACCTAAATCTTTTTCTGTTACCTGTGTCTTTCAGTTTCCCACAGTATACAAGAATTTTTTTAGGATTTAGGCGATTAACAATTGGTGTTTCATCCTTATTTTTAATGTAAAGGATGACTTCCCTCTTTATTTTTGGAATCAACATATGTAGAATTGCAATTTGCATAACATGTAGAGCCTTTAAATGTATTATTTTTTACCGCAATCATTTTTTAGGAAATTTTATAATAAAACTGAGTTCATCTAGTTTATAGTTTGGTTTTAAAAAAAGGATTTCGACTTCTAACGAAGTCACTAGACTTCCATGAGTCAATGCATCCAAAATGCAAGCTTTTTTCGACTCTCAAGCCTCTAGACATGTAATTTGTGACGGAAATATTTTTTCTGAACATTTTATATTAAAGGGGAGTCTTTCTGTTTCATGATTTGGTCTTGATCATAGAGTTCCGACATCTAACGAAGCCTGTGGATTTCCTTGGGTCATTTGTGTTTATGATATTGTATTCAAATTTTGCAATGATTATCTAGCTTAAAGAAGATCCTAGAATCGTTGAGAAGTTATTAACGGTTGCATACCTTATCTCCTTCCTTCCATGTTTGATTATAGGTAATCTGTGACCTTTTTAAGAGATTAGAAGATCATTATTTGAAGGAAAATTTTTAGTTTGGTGCCTATAAAATGGTACACTTTTGCGTTTGGTGCCTAACTTTTTCAAAATCTGAGTTTGGTGCCCAGTCAACGAATTGACGTTGATTGACCGTGTTGACCATCCTATTTAGAGTTAAAATTGTGAAATGACTAAAAAAATTCTAAACTTCGTTTTGTTCACTAACTGCACCTTATCTTCTACATACTCCATGTTTGAGAAATGAGAGTTGTTGATTTTCATTCACGAGGTTTTAGGTTCCACTCTTAATACCATCGCCATCTTCTTCCATTGCTAATCTCAAATCATACACTGAGCTACTGTTATTTTCTCATATGACCACCAGTTTACACAAAATTAAATCCAATGCATAAGCATAGATCCCTTCATTGTTTACCCGTAAATCATCCGAAACCTATCTCTAATGTAAACCCCAATAATCGTTTCCTTAAACCTTCAAACTAACAATTATTTTATTGAACAAATGAATCCATTTAAATGACTCTATTCGTTTTCCAAATTAATCATTATTGAATTCTTTGAATTTGTTTCCATTTTCTGTAAATCCATAGTTACCATGGCTATAAGAGTATGTCAGCCTTATTTCTCTGGAACGCTCGTAACGTGTTTGAAAAAGGCTCTAGAAAGATTTCCCTAATGTGGTCCGTGTAAGTGAATTAGTTAAATTAAATAATTATTGTTTAAACAATTATTGATAAATACACGCATTTATTTACAAAAGTTGGAAGGGGGGCGACCAACAAGTTATGCTCCAACAAGGCTTGTGAACGGTCAACCAGTCATCCGATAAGTCAATTGCTTGATTGGGATCCTCACCAAACTCAAATTCTGACAAAGTTAGTTACCAAAGGCAAAGGTGTACCTTTGGTTAGGCACCAAGCTTAAAATATCCCTTATTATAAATATTGTCTACTTACATAACTCTCTTTGTCCCCCTAGGTTTTGTGTAATCTCTTTTTCGACTATTTTGCTCATAACTTCTTCATACGAAGTGGGAATGACCTAAATCTTTTTCTGTTACCTGTGTCTTTCAGTTTCCAACAGTATACAAGAATTTTTTTAGGATTTAGGCGATTAACAATTGGTATTTCATCCTTATTTTCAATGTAAAGGATGACTTCCCTCTTTATTTTTGGAATCAACATACGTAGAAATGCAATTTGCATAACATGTAGAGCCTTTAAATGTATTATTTTCTACCGCAATCATTTTTTAGGAAATTTTATAATAAAACTAAGTTCATCTAGTTTATAGTTTGGTTTTACAAAAAGGATTTCGACTTCTAACGAAGTCACTAGACTTCCATGAGTCAATGCATCCAAAATGCAAGCTTTTTTCGACTCTCAAGCCTCTAGACATGTAATTTGTGACGGAAATATTTTTTCTGAACATTTTATATTAAAGGGAAGTCTTTATGTTTCATGATTTGGTCTTGATCATAGAGTTCCGACATCTAACGAAGCCTGTGGTTTTCCTTGGGTCATTTGTGTTTATGATATTTTATTCAAATTTTGCAATGATTATCTAGCTCAAAGAAGATCCTAGAATCGTTGAGAAGTTATTAACGGTTGCATACCTTATCTCCTTCCTTCCATGTTTGATTATAGGTAATCTGTGACCTTTTTAAGAGATTAGAAGATCATTATTTGAAGGAAAATTTTTAGTTTGGTGCCTATAAAATGGTACACTTTTGCGTTTGGTGCCTAACTTTTTCAAAATCTGAGTTTGGTGCCCAGTCAACGAATTGACGTTGATTGACCGTGTTGACCATCCTATTTAGAGTTAAAATTGTGAAATGACTAATAAAATTCTAAACTTCGTTTTATTCACTAACTGCACCTTATCTTCTACATACTCCATGTTTGAGAAATGAGAGTTGTTGATTTTCATTCATGAGGTTTTAGGTTCCACTCTTAATACCATCGCCATCTTCTTCCATTGCTAATCTCAAATCATACACTGAGCTACTGTTATTTTCTCATATGACCACCAGTTTACACAAAATTAAATCCAATGTGTAAGCATATATCCCTTCATTGTTTACCCGTAAATCATCCAAAACCTATCTCTAATGTAAACCCCAATAATCGTTTCCTTACACCTTCAAACTAACAATTATTGTACTGAACAAATGAATTGATGTAAATGACTCTATTCATTTTTAAAATTAATCATTATTGTATTCTTTAAATTTGTTTCCATTTTTTGTAAATCCATAGTTACCATGGAAATCAGAGTATGTCAGCCTTATTTCTCTGGAAAGCTCGTAACGTGTTTGAAAAAGGCTCTAGAAAGATTTCCCTAATGTGGTCCGTGTGAGTGAATGAGTTAAATTAAATAATTATTGTTTAAAAAATTATTGACAAATACATGTATTTATTTACAAAATTTGGCAGGGGGCGAGCAACAAGTTGTGCTCCAACACAGCTTGTGAACAGTCAACCAGTCATCCGATAAGTCAACTGCTTGATTGGGATCCTCACCAAACTCAAATTCTGACAAAGACAGGAACAAAAGGCAAAGGTGTGCCTTTGGTTAGGCACCAAGCTAAAAATATCCCTTATTATAAATATTTTCTACTTATATAACTCTCTTTGTCCCCCTAGGTTTTGTGTAATCTCTCTTTCGACTATTTAGCTCATAAATTCTTCATACGAAGTGGGAATGACCTCATTCTTTTTCTGTTACCTCTGTCTTTCAGTTCCCCACAGTATACAAGAATTTTTTTAGGATTTAGGCGATTAACAATTGGTATTTCATCCTTATTTTCAATGTAAAGGATGACTTCCCTCTTTATTTTTGGAATCAACGTACGTAGAAATGCAATTTGCATAACATGTAGAGCCTTTAAATGTATTATTTTTTACCGCAATCATTTTAAAGAAAATTTTATAATAAAACTGTGTTCATCTAGTTTATCGTTTGGTTTTACAAAAAGGATTTCGACTTCTAACGAAGTCACTAGACTTCCATGAGTCAATGCATCCAAAATGCAAGCTTTTTTCGACTCTCAAGCCTCTAGAAATGTAATTTGTGACGGAAATATTTTTCTGAACATTTTATATTAAAGGGTAGTCTTTCTGTTTCATGATTTGGTCTTGATCATAGAGTTCCGACATCTAACGAAGCCTGTGGATTTCCTTGGGTCATTTGTGTTTATGATATTTTATTCAAATTTTGCGATGATTATCTAGCTTAAAGAAGATCCTAGAATCGTTGAGAAGTTATTAACGGTTGCATACCTTATCTCCTTCCTTTCATGTTTGATTATAGGTAATCTGTGACCTTTTTAAGAGATTAGAAGATCATTATTTGAAGGAATATTTTGAGTTTGTGCCTATAAAATGGTACACTTTTGCGTTTGGTGCCTAACTTTGTCAAAATCTGAGTTTGGTGCCCAGTTAACGAATTGACGTTGATTGACCGTGTTGACCATCCTATTTAGAGTTAAAATTTTGAAATGACTAATAAAATTCTAAACTTCGTTTTATTCACTAACTGCACCTTATCTTCTACATACTCCATGTTTGAGAAATGAGAGTTGTTGATTTTCATTCACGAGGTTTTAGGATCCACTCTTAATACCATCGCCATCTTCTTCCATTGCTAATCTCAAATCATACACTGAGCTACTGTTAATTTCTCATATAACCACCAGTTTACACAAAATTAAATCCAAAGTATAAGCATAGATCCCTTCATTGCTTACCCGTAAATCATCCAAATCCTATCTCTAATGTAGACCCCAATAATCGTTTCCTTAAACCTTCAAACTAACAATTATTGTACTGAACAAATGAATCGATGTAAATGACTCTATTCATTTTCCAAATTAATCATTATTGTATTCTTTAAATTTGTTTCCGTTTTTTGTAAATCCATAGTTACCATGGAAATCAGAGTATGTCAGCCTTATTTCTCTGGAACGCTCGTAACGTGTTTGAAAAATGCTCTAGAGAGATTTCCCTAATGTGGTCCGTGTGAGTGAATTAGTTAAATTAAATAATTATTGTTTAAAAAATTATTTACAAATACACGAATTTATTTACAAAAGTTGGCAGGGGGCGAGCAACAAGTTATGCTCCAACACAGCTTGTGAACAGTCAACCAGTCATCCGATAAGTCAACTGCTTGATTGGGATCCTCACCAAACTCAAATTCTGACAAAGATAGGAACGAAAGGCAAAGATGTGCCTTTGGTTAGGCACCAAGCTAAAAATATCCCTTATTATAAATATTTTCTACTTATATAACTCTCTTTGTCCCCCTAGGTTTTGTGTAATCTCTTTTTCGACTATTTAGCTCATAACTTCTTCATACGAAGTGGGAATGACCTCATTCTTTTTCTGTTACCTCTGTCTTTCAGTTCCTCAAAGTATACAAGAAATTTTTTAGGATTTGGGCGATTAACAATTGGTGTTTCATCCTTATTTTCAATTTAAAGGATGACTTCCCTCTTTATTTTTGGAATCAATGTACGTAGAAATGCAATTTGCATAACATGTAGAGCCTTTAAATGTATTATTTTTTACCGCAATCATTTTTTAGAAAATTTTATAATAAAACTGAGTTCATCTAGTTTATAGTTTGGTTTTAAAAAAAGGATTTCGACTTCTAACAAAGTCACTAGACTTCCATGAGTCAATGCATCCAAAATGCAAGCTTTTTTCGACTCTCAAGCCTCTAGACATGTAATTTGTGACGGAAATATTTTTTCTGAACATTTTCTATTAAAGGGGAGTCTTTCTGTTTCATGATTTGGTCTTGATCATAGAGTTCCGACATCTAACGAAGCCTGTGGATTTCCTTGGGTCATTTGTGTTTATGATATTTTATTCAAATTTCGCAATGATTATCTAGCTTAAAGAAGATCCTAGAATCGTTGAGAAGTTATTAACGGTTGCTAACCTTATCTCCTTCTTTCCATGTTTGATTGTAGGTAATCTGTGACATTTTTAAGAGATTGGAAGATCATTATTCGAAGGAATATTTTGAGTTTGGTGCCTATAAAATGGTACACTTTTGCGTTTGGTGTCTAACTTTGTCAAAATCTGAGTTTGGTGCCCAGTCAACGAATTGACGTTGATTGACCGTGTTGAGCATCCTATTTAGAGTTAAAATTGTGAAATGACTAATAAAATTCTAAACTTCGTTTTATTCACTAACTGTACCTTATCTTCTACATACTCCATGTTTGAGAAATGAGAGTTGTATATTTTCATTCACGAGGTTTTAGGTTCCACTCTTAATACCATCGCCATTTTCTTCCATTGCTAATCTCAAATCATACACTGAGCTACTGTTATTTTCTCGTATGACCACCAGTTTACACAAAATTAAATCCAAAGTGTAAGCATAGATCCCTTCATTGTTTACCCGTAAATCATCCAAAACCTATCTCTAATGTAAACCCCAATAATCGTTTCCTTAAACCTTCAAACTAACAATTATTGTACTGAAAAAATGAATCGATGTAAATGACTCTATTCATTTTCCAAATTAATCATTATTGTATTCTTTAAATTTGTTTCCGTTTTTTGTAAATCCATAGTTACCATGGAAATCAGAGTATGTCAGCCTTATTTCTCTGGAACGCTCGTAACGTGTTTGAAAAATGCTCTAGAGAGATTTCCCTAATGTGGTCCGTGTGAGTGAATTAGTTAAATTAAATCATTATTGTTTAAAAAATTATTGACAAATACACGTATTTATTTACAAAAGTTGGCAGGGGGGCGAGCAACAAGTTATGCTCCAACACAGCTTGTGAACAGTCAACCAGTCATCCGATAAGTCAACTGCTTGATTGGGATCCTCACCAAACTCAAATTCTGACAAAGATAGGAACGAAAGGCAAAGATGTGCCTTTGGTTAGGCACCAAGCTAAAAATATCCCTTATTATAAATATTTTCTACTTATATAACTCTCTTTGTCCCCCTAGGTTTTGTGTAATCTCTTTTTCGACTATTTAGCTCATAACTTCTTCATACGAAGTGGGAATGACCTCATTCTTTTTCTGTTACCTCTGTCTTTCAGTTCCCCAAAGTATACAAGAAATTTTTTAGGATTTGGGCGATTAACAATTGGTGTTTCATCCTTATTTTCAATGTAAAGGATGACTTCCCTCTTTATTTTTGGAATCAATGTACGTAGAAATGCAATTTGCATAACATGTAGAGCCTTTAAATGTATTATTTTTTACCGCAATCATTTTTTAGAAAATTTTATAAAAAACTGAGTTCATCTAGTTTATAGTTTGGTTTTAAAAAAAGGATTTCGACTTCTAACAAAGTCACTAGACTTCCATGAGTCAATGCATCCAAAATGCAAGCTTTTTTCGACTCTCAAGCCTCTAGACATGTAATTTGTGACGGAAATATTTTTTCTGAAAATTTTCTAGTAAAGGGGAGTCTTTCTGTTTCATGATTTGGTCTTGATCATAGAGTTCCGACATCTAACGAAGCCTGTGGATTTCCTTGGGTCATTTGTGTTTATGATATTTTATTCAAATTTTGCGATGATTATCTAGCTTAAAGAAGATCCTAGAATCGTTGAGAAGTTATTAACGGTTGCTAACCTTATCTCCTTCTTTCCATGTTTGATTGTAGGTAATCTGTGACCTTTTTAAGAGATTGGAAGATCATTATTCGAAGGAATATTTTGAGTTTGGTGCCTATAATATGGTACACTTTTGCGTTTGGTGTCTAACTTTGTCAAAATCTGAGTTTGGTGCCCAGTCAACGAATTGACGTTGATTGACCGTGTTGAGCATCCTATTTAGAGTTAAAATTGTGAAATGACTAATAAAATTCTAAACTTCGTTTTATTCACTAACTGTACCTTATCTTCTACATACTCCATGTTTGAGAAATGAGATTTGTATATTTTCATTCACGAGGTTTTAGGTTCCACTCTTAATACCATCGCCATCTTCTTCCATTGCTAATCTCAAATCATACACTGAGCTACTGTTATTTTCTCGTATGACCACCAGTTTACACAAAATTAAATCCAAAGTGTAAGCATAGATCCCTTCATTGTTTACCAATAAATCATCCAAAACCTATCTCTAATGTAAACCCCAATAATCGTTTCCTTAAACCTTCAAACTAACAATTATTATACTGAACAAATGAATCGATGTAAATGACTCTATTCATTTTCCAAATTAATCATTATTGTATTCTTTAAATTTGTTTCCGTTTTTTGTAAATCCATAGTTACCATGGAAATCAGAGTATGTCAGCCTTATTTCTCTGGAACGCTCGTAACGTGTTTGAAAAATGCTCTAGAGAGATTTCCCTAATGTGGTCCGTGTGAGTGAATTAGTTAAATTAAATAATTATTGTTTAAAAAATTATTGACAAATACACGTATTTATTTACAAAAGTTGGCAGGGGGCGAGCAACAAGTTATGCTCCAACAAAGCTTGTGAACAGTCAACCAGTCATCCGATAAGTCAACTGCTTGATTGGGATCCTCACCAAACTCAAATTCTGACAAAGTTAGGAACCAAAGGCAAAGGTGTGCCATTTTATAGGCACCAAGCTATAAATATCCCTTATTATAAATATTGTCTACTTATATAACTCTCTTTGTCCCCCAAGGTTTTGTGTAATATCTTTTTCGACTATTTTGCTCATAACTTCTTCATCCGAAGTGGGAATGACCTCATTCTTTTTCTATTACCTCTGTCTTTCAGTTCCCCACAGTATACAAGAAAACGTTTAGGATTTGGGCGATTAACAATTGGTGTTTCATCCTTATTTCCAATGTAAAGGATGACTTCCCTCTTTATTTTTGGAATCAACATACGTAGAAATGCAATTTGCATAAAATGTAGAGCCTTTAAATGTATTATTTTTTACCGCAATCATTTTATAGAAAATTTTATAATAAAAATGAGTTCATCTAGTTTATAGTTTGGTTTTAAAAAAAGGATTTCGACTTCTAAAGAAGTCACTAGACTTCCATGAGTCAATGCATCCAAAATGCAAGCTTTTTTCGACTCTCAAGCCTCTAGACATGTAATTTGTGACGGAAATATTTTTTCTGAACATTTTCTATTAAAGGGGAGTCTTTCTGTTTCATGATTTGGTCTTGATCATAGAGTTCCGACATCTAACGAAGCTTGTGGATTTCCTTGGGTCATTTGTGTTTATGATATTTTATTCAAATTTTTCAATGATTATCTAGCTTAAAGAAGATCCTAGAATCGTTGAGACGTTATTAACGGTTGCATACCTTATCTCCTTCCTTTCATGTTTGATTATAGGTAATCTGTGACCTTTTTAAGAGATTAGAAGATCATTATTTGAAGGAATATTTTTAGTTTGGTGCCTATAAAATGGTACACTTTTGCGTTTGGTGCCTAACTTTGTCAAAATCTGAGTTTGGTGCCCAGTCAACGAATTGACGTTGATTGACCGTGTTGACCATCCTATTTAGAGTTAAAATTATAAAATGACTAATAAAATTCTAAACTTCGTTTGATTCACTAACAACACCTTATCTTCTACATACTCCATGTTTGAGAAATGAGAGTTGTTGATTTTCATTCACTAGGTTTTAGGTTCCACTCTTAATACCATCGCCATCTTCTTCCATTGCTAATCTCAAATCATACACTGAGCTACTGTTATTTTATCGTATGACCACCAGTTTACACAAAATTAAATCCAAAGTGTAAGCATAGATCCCTTCATTGTTTACCCGTAAATCATCCAAAACCTATCTCTAATGTAAACCCCAATAATCGTTTCCTTAAACCTTCAAACTAACAATTATTGTATTGAACAAATGAATCCATGTAAATGACTCTATTCATTATCCAAATTAATCATTATTGTATTCTTTAAATTTGTTTCCATTTTTTGTAAATCCATAGTTACCATGGCAATCAGAGTATGTCAGCCTTATTTCTCTGGAACGCTCGTAACGTGTTTGAAAAATGCTCTAGAGAGATTTCCCTAATGTGGTCCGTGTTAGTGAATTAGTTAAATTAAATAATTATTGTTTAAAAAATTATTGACAAATACACGTATTTATTTACAAAAGTTGGCAGGGGGGCGAGCAACAAGTTGTGCTCCAACACATCTTGTGAACGGTCAACCAGTCATCTGATAAGTCAACTGCTTGATTGGGATCCTCACCAAACTCAAATTCTGACAAAGTTAGGAACCAAAGGCATAGGTGTGCCATTTTATAGGCACCAAGCTATAAATATCCCTTATTATAAATATTGTCTACTTATATAACTCTCTTTGTCCCCCAAGGTTTTGTGTAATATCTTTTTCAACTATTTTGCTCATAACTTCTTCATCTGAAGTGGGAATGACCTCATTCTTTTTCTGTTACCTCTATCTTTAAGTTCCCCACACTATACAAGAAACCGTTTAGGATTTGGGCGATTAATAATTGGTGTTTCATCCTTATTTCCAATGTAAAGGATGACTTCCCTCTTTATTTTTGGAATCAACATACGTAGAAATGCAATTTGCATAAAATGTAGAGCCTTTAAATGTATTATTTTTTACCGCAATCATTTTTTAGAAAATTTTATAATAAAACTGAGTTCATCTAGTTTATAGTTTGGTTTTAAAAAAAGATTTCGACTTCTAAGGAAGTCACTAGACTTCCATGAGTCAATGCATCCAAAATGCAAGCTTTTTTCGACTCTCAAGCCTCTAGACATGTAATTTGTGACGGAAATATTTTTTCTGAACATTTTCTATTAAAGGGGAGTCTTTCTGTTTCATGATTTGGTCTTGATCATAGAGTTCCGACATCTAACGAAGCCTGTGGATTTCCTTGGGTCATTTGTGTTTATGATATTTTATTCAAATTTTGCGATGATTATCTAGCTTAAAGAAGATCCTAGAATCGTTGAGAAGTTATTAACGGTTGCTAACCTTATCTCCTTCTTTCCATGTTTGATTGTAGGTAATCTGTGACCTTTTTAAGAGATTGGAAGATCATTATTCGAAGGAATATTTTGAGTTTGGTGCCTATAATATGGTACACTTTTGCGTTTGGTGTCTAACTTTGTCAAAATCTGAGTTTGGTGCCCAGTCAACGAATTGACGTTGATTGACCGTGTTGAGCATCCTATTTAGAGTTAAAATTGTGAAATGACTAATAAAATTCTAAACTTCGTTTTATTCACTAACTGTACCTTATCTTCTACATACTCCATGTTTGAGAAATGAGATTTGTATATTTTCATTCACGAGGTTTTAGGTTCCACTCTTAATACCATCGCCATCTTCTTCCATTGCTAATCTCAAATCATACACTGAGCTACTGTTATTTTCTCGTATGACCACCAGTTTACACAAAATTAAATCCAAAGTGTAAGCATAGATCCCTTCATTGTTTACCAATAAATCATCCAAAACCTATCTCTAATGTAAACCCCAATAATCGTTTCCTTAAACCTTCAAACTAACAATTATTGTACTGAACAAATGAATCGATGTAAATGACTCTATTCATTTTCCAAATTAATCATTATTGTATTCTTTAAATTTGTTTCCGTTTTTTGTAAATCCATAGTTACCATGGATATCAGAGTATGTCAGCCTTATTTCTCTGGAACGCTCGTAACGTGTTTGAAAAATGCTCTAGAGAGATTTCCCTAATGTGGTCCGTGTGAGTGAATTAGTTAAATTAAATAATTATTGTTTAAAAAATTATTGACAAATACACGTATTTATTTACAAAAGTTGGCAGGGGGCGAGCAACAAGTTATGCTCCAACACAGCTTGTGAACAGTCAACCAGTCATCCGATAAGTCAACTGCTTGATTGGGATCCTCACCAAACTCAAATTCTGACAAAGTTAGGAACCAAAGGCAAAGGTGTGCCATTTTATAGGCACCAAGCTATAAATATCCCTTATTATAAATATTGTCTACTTATATAACTCTCTTTGTCCCCCAAGGTTTTGTGTAATATCTTTTTCGACTATTTTGCTCATAACTTCTTCATCCGAAGTGGGAATGACCTCATTCTTTTTCTATTACCTCTGTCTTTCAGTTCCCCACAGTATACAAGAAAACGTTTAGGATTTGGGCGATTAACAATTGGTGTTTCATCCTTATTTCCAATGTAAAGGATGACTTCCCTCTTTATTTTTGGAATCAACATACGTAGAAATGCAATTTGCATAAAATGTAGAGCCTTTAAATGTATTATTTTTTACCGCAATCATTTTATAGAAAATTTTATAATAAAAATGAGTTCATCTAGTTTATAGTTTGGTTTTAAAAAAAGGATTTCGACTTCTAAATAAGTCACTAGACTTCCATGAGTCAATGCATCCAAAATGCAAGCTTTTTTCGACTCTCAAGCCTCTAGACATGTAATTTGTGACGGAAATATTTTTTCTGAACATTTTCTATTAAAGGGGAGTCTTTCTGTTTCATGATTTGGTCTTGATCATAGAGTTCCGACATCTAACGAAGCTTGTGGATTTCCTTGGGTCATTTGTGTTTATGATATTTTATTCAAATTTTTCAATGATTATCTAGCTTAAAGAAGATCCTAGAATCGTTGAGACGTTATTAACGGTTGCATACCTTATCTCCTTCCTTTCATGTTTGATTATAGGTAATCTGTGACCTTTTTAAGAGATTAGAAGATCATTATTTGAAGGAATATTTTTAGTTTGGTGCCTATAAAATGGTACACTTTTGCGTTTGGTGCCTAACTTTGTCAAAATCTGAGTTTGGTGCCCAGTCAACGAATTGACGTTGATTGACCGTGTTGACCATCCTATTTAGAGTTAAAATTATAAAATGACTAATAAAATTCTAAACTTCGTTTGATTCACTAACAACACCTTATCTTCTACATACTCCATGTTTGAGAAATGAGAGTTGTTGATTTTCATTCACTAGGTTTTAGGTTCCACTCTTAATACCATCGCCATCTTCTTCCATTGCTAATCTCAAATCATACACTGAGCTACTGTTATTTTATCGTATGACCACCAGTTTACACAAAATTAAATCCAAAGTGTAAGCATAGATCCCTTCATTGTTTACCCGTAAATCATCCAAAACCTATCTCTAATGTAAACCCCAATAATCGTTTCCTTAAACCTTCAAACTAACAATTATTGTATTGAACAAATGAATCCATGTAAATGACTCTATTCATTATCCAAATTAATCATTATTGTATTCTTTAAATTTGTTTCCATTTTTTGTAAATCCATAGTTACCATGGCAATCAGAGTATGTCAGCCTTATTTCTCTGGAACGCTCGTAACGTGTTTGAAAAATGCTCTAGAGAGATTTCCCTAATGTGGTCCGTGTTAGTGAATTAGTTAAATTAAATAATTATTGTTTAAAAAATTATTGACAAATACACGTATTTATTTACAAAAGTTGGCAGGGGGGCGAGCAACAAGTTGTGCTCCAACACATCTTGTGAACGGTCAACCAGTCATCTGATAAGTCAACTGCTTGATTGGGATCCTCACCAAACTCAAATTCTGACAAAGTTAGGAACCAAAGGCATAGGTGTGCCATTTTATAGGCACCAAGCTATAAATATCCCTTATTATAAATATTGTCTACTTATATAACTCTCTTTGTCCCCCAAGGTTTTGTGTAATATCTTTTTCAACTATTTTGCTCATAACTTCTTCATCTGAAGTGGGAATGACCTCATTCTTTTTCTGTTACCTCTATCTTTAAGTTCCCCACACTATACAAGAAACCGTTTAGGATTTGGGCGATTAATAATTGGTGTTTCATCCTTATTTCCAATGTAAAGGATGACTTCCCTCTTTATTTTTGGAATCAACATACGTAGAAATGCAATTTGCATAAAATGTAGAGCCTTTAAATGTATTATTTTTTACCGTAATCATTTTTTAGAAAATTTTATAATAAAACTGAGTTCATCTAGTTTATAGTTTGGTTTTAAAAAAAGATTTCGACTTCTAAGGAAGTCACTAGACTTCCATGAGTCAATGCATCCAAAATGCAATCTTTTTTCGACTCTCAAGCCTCTAGACATGTAATTTGTGACGTAAATATTT
Source organism: Papaver somniferum (assembly GCF_003573695.1). Classification (NCBI taxonomy): domain Eukaryota; kingdom Viridiplantae; phylum Streptophyta; class Magnoliopsida; order Ranunculales; family Papaveraceae; genus Papaver; species Papaver somniferum. The sequence continues at coordinate 341,806 of NW_020620159.1, forward strand.
TTTCTGAACATTTCTTTCTGTTTCATGATTTGGTCTTGATCATAGAGTTCCGACATCTAACGAAGCCTGTGGATTTCCTTGGGTCATTTGTGTTTATGATATTTTATTCAAATTTTGCGATGATTATCTAGCTTAAAGAAGATCCTAGAATCGTTGAGAAGTTATTAACGGTTGCTAACCTTATCTCCTTCTTTCCATGTTTGATTGTAGGTAATCTGTGACCTTTTTAAGAGATTGGAAGATCATTATTCGAAGGAATATTTTGAGTTTGGTGCCTATAATATGGTACACTTTTGCGTTTGGTGTCTAACTTTGTCAAAATCTGAGTTTGGTGCCCAGTCAACGAATTGACGTTGATTGACCGTGTTGAGCATCCTATTTAGAGTTAAAATTGTGAAATGACTAATAAAATTCTAAACTTCGTTTTATTCACTAACTGTACCTTATCTTCTACATACTCCATGTTTGAGAAATGAGATTTGTATATTTTCATTCACGAGGTTTTAGGTTCCACTCTTAATACCATCGCCATCTTCTTCCATTGCTAATCTCAAATCATACACTGAGCTACTGTTATTTTCTCGTATGACCACCAGTTTACACAAAATTAAATCCAAAGTGTAAGCATAGATCCCTTCATTGTTTACCAATAAATCATCCAAAACCTATCTCTAATGTAAACCCCAATAATCGTTTCCTTAAACCTTCAAACTAACAATTATTGTACTGAACAAATGAATCGATGTAAATGACTCTATTCATTTTCCAAATTAATCATTATTGTATTCTTTAAATTTGTTTCCGTTTTTTGTAAATCCATAGTTACCATGGAAATCAGAGTATGTCAGCCTTATTTCTCTGGAACGCTCGTAACGTGTTTGAAAAATGCTCTAGAGAGATTTCCCTAATGTGGTCCGTGTGAGTGAATTAGTTAAATTAAATAATTATTGTTTAAAAAATTATTGACAAATACACGTATTTATTTACAAAAGTTGGCAGGGGGCGAGCAACAAGTTATGCTCCAACACAGCTTGTGAACAGTCAACCAGTCATCCGATAAGTCAACTGCTTGATTGGGATCCTCACCAAACTCAAATTCTGACAAAGTTAGGAACCAAAGGCAAAGGTGTGCCATTTTATAGGCACCAAGCTATAAATATCCCTTATTATAAATATTGTCTACTTATATAACTCTCTTTGTCCCCCAAGGTTTTGTGTAATATCTTTTTCGACTATTTTTCTCATAACTTCTTCATCCGAAGTGGGAATGACCTCATTCTTTTTCTATTACCTCTGTCTTTCAGTTCCCCACAGTATACAAGAAAACGTTTAGGATTTGGGCGATTAACAATTGGTGTTTCATCCTTATTTCCAATGTAAAGGATGACTTCCCTCTTTATTTTTGGAATCAACATACGTAGAAATGCAATTTGCATAAAATGTAGAGCCTTTAAATGTATTATTTTTTACCGCAATCATTTTATAGAAAATTTTATAATAAAAATGAGTTCATCTAGTTTATAGTTTGGTTTTAAAAAAAGGATTTCGACTTCTAAAGAAGTCACTAGACTTCCATGAGTCAATGCATCCAAAATGCAAGCTTTTTTCGACTCTCAAGCCTCTAGACATGTAATTTGTGACGGAAATATTTTTTCTGAACATTTTCTATTAAAGGGGAGTCTTTCTGTTTCATGATTTGGTCTTGATCAAAGAGTTCCGACATCTAACGAAGCTTGTGGATTTCCTTGGGTCATTTGTGTTTATGATATTTTATTCAAATTTTTCAATGATTATCTAGCTTAAAGAAGATCCTAGAATCGTTGAGACGTTATTAACGGTTGCATACCTTATCTCCTTCCTTTCATGTTTGATTATAGGTAATCTGTGACCTTTTTAAGAGATTAGAAGATCATTATTTGAAGGAATATTTTTAGTTTGGTGCCTATAAAATGGTACACTTTTGCGTTTGGTGCCTAACTTTGTCAAAATCTGAGTTTGGTGCCCAATCAACGAATTGACGTTGATTGACCGTGTTGACCATCCTATTTAGAGTTAAAATTATAAAATGACTAATAAAATTCTAAACTTCGTTTGATTCACTAACAACACCTTATCTTCTACATACTCCATGTTTGAGAAATGAGAGTTGTTGATTTTCATTCACTAGGTTTTAGGTTCCACTCTTAATACCATCGCCATCTTCTTCCATTGCTAATCTCAAATCATACACTGAGCTACTGTTATTTTATCGTATGACCACCAGTTTACACAAAATTAAATCCAAAGTGTAAGCATAGATCCCTTCATTGTTTACCCGTAAATCATCCAAAACCTATCTCTAATGTAAACCCCAATAATCGTTTCCTTAAACCTTCAAACTAACAATTATTGTATTGAACAAATGAATCCATGTAAATGACTCTATTCATTATCCAAATTAATCATTATTGTATTCTTTAAATTTGTTTCCATTTTTTGTAAATCCATAGTTACCATGGCAATCAGAGTATGTCAGCCTTATTTCTCTGGAACGCTCGTAACGTGTTTGAAAAATGCTCTAGAGAGATTTCCCTAATGTGGTCCGTGTTAGTGAATTAGTTAAATTAAATAATTATTGTTTAAAAAATTATTGACAAATACACGTATTTATTTACAAAAGTTGGCAGGGGGGCGAGCAACAAGTTGTGCTCCAACACATCTTGTGAACGGTCAACCAGTCATCTGATAAGTCAACTGCTTGATTGGGATCCTCACCAAACTCAAATTCTGACAAAGTTAGGAACCAAAGGCATAGGTGTGCCATTTTATAGGCACCAAGCTATAAATATCCCTTATTATAAATATTGTCTACTTATATAACTCTCTTTGTCCCCCAAGGTTTTGTGTAATATCTTTTTCAACTATTTTGCTCATAACTTCTTCATCTGAAGTGGGAATGACCTCATTCTTTTTCTGTTACCTCTATCTTTAAGTTCCCCACACTATACAAGAAACCGTTTAGGATTTGGGCGATTAATAATTGGTGTTTCATCCTTATTTCCAATGTAAAGGATGACTTCCCTCTTTATTTTTGGAATCAACATACGTAGAAATGCAATTTGCATAAAATGTAGAGCCTTTAAATGTATTATTTTTTACCGTAATCATTTTTTAGAAAATTTTATAATAAAACTGAGTTCATCTAGTTTATAGTTTGGTTTTAAAAAAAGATTTCGACTTCTAAGGAAGTCACTAGACTTCCATGAGTCAATGCATCCAAAATGCAATCTTTTTTCGACTCTCAAGCCTCTAGACATGTAATTTGTGACGTAAATATTTTTTCTGAACATTTCTTTCTGTTTCATGATTTGGTCTTGATCATAGAGTTCCGACATCTAACGAAGCCTGTGGATTTCCTTGGGTCATTTGTGTTTATGATATTTTATTCAAATTTTGCGATGATTATCTAGCTTAAAGAAGATCCTAGAATCGTTGAGAAGTTATTAACGGTTGCTAACCTTATCTCCTTCTTTCCATGTTTGATTGTAGGTAATCTGTGACCTTTTTAAGAGATTGGAAGATCATTATTCGAAGGAATATTTTGAGTTTGGTGCCTATAATATGGTACACTTTTGCGTTTGGTGTCTAACTTTGTCAAAATCTGAGTTTGGTGCCCAGTCAACGAATTGACGTTGATTGACCGTGTTGAGCATCCTATTTAGAGTTAAAATTGTGAAATGACTAATAAAATTCTAAACTTCGTTTTATTCACTAACTGTACCTTATCTTCTACATACTCCATGTTTGAGAAATGAGATTTGTATATTTTCATTCACGAGGTTTTAGGTTCCACTCTTAATACCATCGCCATCTTCTTCCATTGCTAATCTCAAATCATACACTGAGCTACTGTTATTTTCTCGTATGACCACCAGTTTACACAAAATTAAATCCAAAGTGTAAGCATAGATCCCTTCATTGTTTACCAATAAATCATCCAAAACCTATCTCTAATGTAAACCCCAATAATCGTTTCCTTAAACCTTCAAACTAACAATTATTGTACTGAACAAATGAATCGATGTAAATGACTCTATTCATTTTCCAAATTAATCATTATTGTATTCTTTAAATTTGTTTCCGTTTTTTGTAAATCCATAGTTACCATGGAAATCAGAGTATGTCAGCCTTATTTCTCTGGAACGCTCGTAACGTGTTTGAAAAATGCTCTAGAGAGATTTCCCTAATGTGGTCCGTGTGAGTGAATTAGTTAAATTAAATAATTATTGTTTAAAAAATTATTGACAAATACACGTATTTATTTACAAAAGTTGGCAGGGGGCGAGCAACAAGTTATGCTCCAACACAGCTTGTGAACAGTCAACCAGTCATCCGATAAGTCAACTGCTTGATTGGAATCCACACCAAACTCAAATTCTGACAAAGTTAGGAACCAAAGGCAAAGGTGTGCCATTTTATAGGCACCAAGCTATAAATATCCCTTGTTATAAATATTGTCTACTTATATAACTCTCTTTGTCCCCCAAGGTTTTGTGTAATATCTTTTTCGACTATTTTGCTCATAACTTCTTCATCCGAAGTGGGAATGACCTCATTCTTTTTCTGTTACCTCTATCTTTAAGTTCCCCACACTATAAAAGAAAACGTTTAGGATTTGGGCGATTAATAATTGGTGTTTCATCCTTATTTCCAATGTAAAGGATGATTTCCCTCTTTATTTTTGGAATCAACATACGTAGAAATGCAATTTGCATAAAATGTAGAGCCTTTAAATGTATTATTTTTTACCGCAATCATTTTTTAAAAAATTTTATAATAAAAATGAGTTCATCTAGTTTATAGTTTGGTTTTAAAAAAAGGATTTCGACTTCTAACGAAGTCACTAGACTTCCTTGAGTCAATGCATCCAAAATGCAATCTTTTTTCGACTCTCAAGCCTCTAGACATGTAATTTGTGACGGAAATATTTTTTCTGAACATTTTCTATTAAAAGGGAGCCTTTCAGCTTCATGATTTGGTCTTGATCATAGAGTTCCGACATCTAACGAAGCCTGTGGACTTCCTTGAGTCATTAGTGTTTATGATATTTTATTCAAATTTTGCAATGATTATCTAGCTGAAAGAAGATCCTTGAATCGTTGAGAAGTTATTAACGGTTGCAAACCTTATCTCCTTCTTTACTTGTTTGATTATAGGTAATCTGTGACCTTTTTAAGAGATTAGAAGATCATTATTCGAAGGAATATTTTGAGTTTGGTTCCTATAAAATGGTACACTTTTGCGTTTGGTGCCTAACTTTGTCAAAATCTGAGTTTGGTGCCCAGTCAACGAATTGACGTTGATTGACCGTGTTGACCATCCTATTTAGAGTTAAAATTATAAAATGACTAATAAAATTCTAAACTTCGTTTGATTCACTAACTACACCTTATCTTCTACATACTCCATGTTTGATAAATGAGAGTTGTTGATTTTCATTCACTAGGTTTTAGGTTCCACTCTTAATACTATCGCCATCTTCTTCCATTGCTAATCTCAAATCAAACACTGAGCTATTGTTATTTTCTTGTATGACCACCAGTTTACACAAAATTAAATCCAAAGTGTAAGCATAGATCCCTTCATTGTTTACCCGTAAATCATCCAAAACCTATCTCTAATGTAAACCCCAATAATCGTTTCCTTAAACCTTCAAACTAACAATTATTGTACTGAACAAATGAATCCATGTAAATGACTCTATTCATTATCCAAATTAATCATTATTGTATTCTTTAAATTTGTTTCCATTTTTTGTAAATCCATAGTTACCATGGCAATCAGAGTATGTCAGCCTTATTTCTCTGGAACGCTCGTAACGTGTTTGAAAAATGCTCTAGAGAGATTTCCCTAATTTGGTCCGTGTTAGTGAATTAGTTAAATTAAATAATTATTGTTTAAAAAATTATTGACAAATACACGTATTTATTTACAAAAGTTGGCAGGGGGGCGAGAAAAAAGTTGTGCTCCAACAAATCTTGTGAACGGTCAACCAGTCATCCGATAAGTCAACTGCTTGATTGGGATCCTCACCAAACTCAAATTCTGACAAAGTTAGGAACCAAAGGCAAAGGTGTGCCATTTTATAGGCACCAAGCTATAAATATCCCTTATTATAAATATTGTCTACTTATATAACTCTCTTTGTCCCCCAAGGTTTTGTGTAATATCTTTTTCGACTATTTTGCTCATAACTTCTTCATCCGAAGTGGGAATGACCTCATTCTTTTTCTGTTACCTCCATCTTTAAGTTCCCCACACTATACAAGAAAACGTTTAGGATTTGGGCGATTAATAATTGGTGTTTCATCCTTATTTCCAATGTAAAGGATGATTTCCCTCTTTATTTTTGGAATCAACATACGTAGAAATGCAATTTGCATAAAATGTAGAACCTTTAAATGTATTATTTTTTACCGCAATCATTTTTTAGAATATTTTATAATAAAACTGAGTTCATCTAGTTTATAGTTTGGTTTTAAAAAAAGGATTTCGACTTCTAACGAAGTCACTAGACTTCCTTGAGTCAATGCATCCAAAATGCAAGCTTTTTTCGACTCTCAAGCCTCTAGACATGTAATTTGTGACGGAAATATTTTTTCTGAACATTTTCTATTAAAGGGGAGTCTTTCTGCTTCATGATTTGGTCTTGATCATAGAGTTCCGACATCTAACGAAGCCTGTGGACTTCCTTGAGTCATTTGTGTTTATGATATTTTATTAAAATTTTGCAATGATTATCTAGCTTAAAGAAGATCCTAGAATCGTTGAGAAGTTATTAACGGTTCCAAACCTTATCTCCTTCTTTGCATGTTTGATTATAGGTAATCTGTGACCTTTTTAAGAGATTAGAAGATCATTATTTGAAGGAGTATTTTGAGTTTGGTGCCTATACAAAATGGTACACTTTTGCGTTTGGTGCCTAACTTTGTCAAAATCTGAGTTTGGTGCCCAGTCAACGAATTGACGTTGATTGACCGTGTTGACCATCCTATTTATAGTTAAAATTATGAAATGACTAATAAAATTATAAACTTCTTTTTATTCACTAACTGCACCTTATCTTCTACATACTCCATGTTTGAGAAATGAGAGTTGTTGATTTTCATTCACGGGGTTTTAGGTTCCACTCTTAATACCATCGCCATCTTCTTCCATTGCTAATCTCAAATATTAAACTGAGCTACTGTTATTTTCTCATATGACCACCAGTTACACAAAATTAAATCCAAAGTATAAGCATAGATCCCATCATTGTTTACCCGTAAATCATCCAAAACCTATTTCTAATGTAAACCCCAATAATTGTTTCCTTAAAACTTCAAACTAACAATTATTGTATTGAACAAATGAATCCATGTAAATGACTCTATTCATTTTCCAAATTAATCATTATTGTATTCTTTAAATTTGTTTCCATTTTTTGTATATCCATAGTTACCATGGCAATCAGAGTATGTCAGCCTTATTTCTCTGGAACGCTCATAACGTGTTTGAAAAATGCTCTAGAGAGATTTCCCTAATGTGGTCCGTGTTAGTGAATTAGTTAAATTAAATAATTATTGTTTAAAAAATTATGACAAATACACGTATTTATTTACAAAAGTTGGCAGGGGGGCGAGCAACAAGTTGTGCTCCAACACAGCTTGTGAACGGTCAACCAGTCATCCGATAAGTCAACTGCTTGATTGGGATCCTCACCAAACTCAAATTCTGAAAAAAGTTAGGAACCAAAGGCAAAGGTGTGCCATTTTATAGGCACCAAGCTATAAATATCCCTTATTATAAATATTGTCTACTTATATAACTCTCTTTGTCCCCCAAGGTTTTGTGTAATCTCTTTTTCGAATATTTTTCTCATAACTTCTTCATACGAAGTGGGAATGACCTCATTCTTTTTCTATTACCTCTGTCTTTCAGTTCCCCACGGTATACAAGAAATTTTTTAAGATTTGGGCGATTAACAATTGGTATTTCATCCTTATTTTCAATGTAAAGGATGACTTCCCTCTTTTTTTTTGGAATCAACATACGTAGAAATGCAATTTGCATAACATGTAGAGCCTTTAAATGTATTATTTTTTTACCACAATCATTTTTTAGAAAATTTTATAATAAAACTGAGTTCATCTAGTTTATAGTTTGGTTTTAAAAAAAGGATTTCGACTTCTAACGAAGTCACCAGACTTCCTTGAGTCAATGCATCAAAAATGCAAGCTTTTTTCGACTCTCAAGCCTCTAAACATGTAATTTGTGACGGAAATATTTTTTCTGAACATTTTCTAGTAAAGGGGAGTCATTCTGTTTCATGATTTGGTCTTGATCATAGAGTTCCGACATCTAACGAAGCCTGTGGACTTCCATGAGTCATTTGTGTTTATGATATTTTATTCAAATTTTGCAATGATTATCTAGCTTAAAGAAGATCCTAGAATCGTTGAGAAGTTATTAACGGTTGCATACCTTACCTCCTTCTTTCCATGTTTGATTATAGGTAATATGTGACCTTTTTAAGAGATTAGAAGATCATTATTTGAAGGAAAATTTTTAGTTTGGTGCCTATAAAATGGTACACTTTTGCGTTTAGTGCCTAACTTTTTCAAAATATGAGTTTGGTGCCCAGTCAACGAATTGATGTTGATTGACCATCCTATTTAGAGATAAAATTGTGAAATGACTAATAAAATTCTAAACTTCGTTTTATTCATTAACTGCACATGTAATTTATGACGGAAATATTTTTTCTGAACATTTTATATTAAAGGGGAGTCTTTCTGTTTCATGATTTGGTCTTGATCATAGAGTTCCGACATCTAACGAAGCCTGTGGATTTCCTTGGGTCATTTGTGTTTATGATATTTTATTCAAATTTTGCAATGATTATCTAGCTTAAAGAAGATCCTAGAATCATTGAGAAGTTATTAACGGTTGCATACCTTATCTCCTTCCTTCCACGTTTGATTATAGGTAATCTGTGACCTTTTTAAGAGATTAGAAGATCATTATTCGAAGGAATATTTTCAGTTTTGTGCCTATAAAATGGTACACTTTTGCGTTTGGTGCCTAACTTTGTCAAAATCTGAGTTTGGTGCCCAATCAACGAATTGATGTTGATTGACCATCCTATTTAGAGATAAAATTGTGAAATGACTAATAAAATCCTAAACTTCGTTTTATTCACTAACTGCACCTTATCTTCTACATACTCCATGTTTGAGAAATGAGAGTTGTTGATTTTGATTCACGAGGTTTTAGGTTCCACTCTTAATACCATCGCCATCTTCTTCCATTGCTAATCTCAAATCATACACCGAGCTACTGTTATTTTCTCATATGACCACCAATTTACAAAAAATAAATCCAAAGGATAAGCATAGATCCCTTCATTGTTTACCCGTAAATCATCCAAAACCTATCCCTAATGTAAACCCCAATAATCGTTTCCTTAAACCTGCAAACTAACCATTACTGTATTGAACAAATGAATCCATGTAAATGACTCTATTCATTTTCTAAATTAATCATTATTATATTATTTAAATTTGTTTCCATTTTCTATAAATCCATAGTTACCATGGCAATCAGATTATGTCAGCCTTATTTCTCTGGAACGCTCGTAACGTGTTTGAAAAATGCTCTAGAGAGATTTCCCTAATGTGGTCCGTGTTAGTGAATTAGTTAAATTAAATAATTATTGTTTAAACAATTATTGACAAATACACGTATTTATTTACAAAAGTTGGCAGGGGGCGAGCAACAAGTTGTGCTCCAACACAGCTTGTGAACGGTCAACCAGTCATCCGATAAGTCAACTGCTTGATTGGGATCCTCGCCAAACTCAAATTCTGACAAAGTTAGGTACCAAAGGCAAAGGTGTGCCATTTTATAGGCACCAAGCTAAAATTATCCTTTATTATAAATATTGTCTACTTATATAACTCTCTTTGTCCCCCAAGGTTTTGTGTAATCTCTTTTTCGACTATTTTTCTCATAACTTCTTCATACGAAGTGGGAATGACCTCATTCTTTTTCTGTTACCTCTGTCTTTCAGTTCCCCAAAGTATACAAGAAATTTTTTAGGATTTGGGCGATTAACAACTGGTGCTTCATCCTTATTTTCAATGTTAAGGATGACTTCCCTCTTAATTTTTGGAATCAACATACGTAGAAATGCAATTTGCATAACATGTAGAGCCTTTAAATGTATTATTTTTTACCGCAATCATTTTTTAGAAAATTTTATAATAAAACTGAGTTCATCTAGTTTATAGTTGGTTTTAAAAAAAGGATTTCGACTTCTAACGAAGTCACTAGACTTCCTTGAGTCAATGCATCCAAAATGCAAGCTTTTTTCGACTCTCAAGCCTCTAGACATGTAATTTATGGCGGAAATATTTTTTCTGAACATTTTCTATTAAAGGGAGTCTTTCTGCTTCATGATTTGGTCTTGATCATAGAGTTCTGGCATCTAACGAAGCATGTGGACTTCCTTGAGTCATTTGTGTTTATGATATTTTATTCAAATTTTTCAATGATTATCTAGCTTAAACAAGATCCTAGAATCGTTGAGAAGTTAATAACAGTTGCACACCTTATCTCCTTATTTCCATGTTTGATTATAGGTAATCTGTGACCTTTTGAAGAGATTAGAAGATCATTATTTGAAGGAATATTTTGAGTTTGGTGCCTATAAAATGGTACCACTTTTGCGTTTGGTGCCTAACTTTGTCAAAATCTTAGTTTGGTGTCCAGTCAACGAATTGACGTTGATTGACCGTGTTGACCATCCTATTTAGAGTTAAAATTGTGAAATGACTAATAAAATTCTAAACTTCGTTTTATTCACTAACTGCACCTTATCTTCTACATACTCCATGTTTGAGAAATGAGAGTTGTTGATTTTCATTCACGAGGTTTTAGGTTCCACTCTTAATACCATCGCCATCTTCGTCCATTGCTAATCTCAAATCATACACCGAGCTACTGTTATTTTATCATATGACCACCAGTTTACACAAAATTAAATCCAAAGTATAAACATAGATCCATTCATTGTTTACCCGTAAATCATCCAAAATCTATCTCTAATGTAAAGCCCAATAATCGTTTCCTTAAACCTTCAAACTAAAAATTATTGTATTGAACAAATGAATCCATGTAAATGACTCTATTCATTTTCCAAATTAATCATTATTGTATTATTTAAATTCGTTCCATTTTCTGTAAATCCATAGTTACCATGGCAATCAGAGTATGTCAGCCTTATTTCTCTGGAAAGCTCGTAACGTGTTTGAAAAATGCTCTAGAGAGATTTCCCTAATTTGGTCCGTGTTAGTGAATTAGTTAAATTAAATAATTATTGTTTAAACAATTATTGACAAATACACGTATTTATTTACAAAAGTTGTCAGGGGGCGAGCAACAAGTTGTGCTCCAACACAGCTTGTGAACGGTCAACCAGTCATCCGATAAGTCAACTGCTTGATTGGGATCCTCGCCAAACTCAAATTCTGACAAAGTTAGGTACCAAAGGCAAAGGTGTACCATATTATAGGCACCAAGCTAAAATTATCCCTTATTATAAATATTGTCTACTTATATAACTCTCTTTGTCCCCCAAGGTTTTGTGTAATCTCTTTTTCGACTATTTTTCTCATAACTTCTTCATACGAAGTGGGAATGACCTCATTCTTTTTCTGTTACCTCTGTCTTTCAGTTCCCCAAAGTATACAAGAAATTTTTTAGGAATTGGGTGATTAACAATTGGTGCTTCATCCTTATTTTCAATGTTAAGGATGACTTCCCTCTTTATTTTTGGAATCAACATACGTAGAAATGCAATTTGCATAACATGTAGAGCCTTTAAATGTATTATTTTTTACCGCAATCATTTTTTAGAAAATTTTATAATTAAACTGAGTTCATCTAGTTTATAGTTTGGTTTTAAAAAAAGGATTTCGACTTCTAACGAAGTCACTAGACTTCCATGAGTCAATGCATCCAAAATGCAAGCTTTTTTCGACTCTCAAGCCTCTAGACATGTAATTTATGGCAAAAATATTTTTTCTGAACATTTTCTATTAAAGAGGAGTCTTTCTGCTTCATGATTTGGTCTTGATCATAGAGTTCTGGCATCTAACGAAGCATGTGGACTTCCTTGAGTCATTTCTGTTTATGATATTTTATTCAAATTTTTCAATGATTATCTAGGTTAAACAAGATCCTAGAATCGTTGAGAAGTTATTAACGGTTGCAAACCTTATCTACTTCTTTCCATGTTTGATTATAGGTAATCTGTGACCTTTTGAAGAGACTAGATGATCATTATTTGAAGGAATATTTTGAGTTTGGTGCCTATAAAATGGTACACTTTTGCATTTGGTGCCTAACTTTGTCGAAATCTGAGTTTGGTGTCCAGTCAACGAATTGACGTTGATTAACCGTGTTGACCATCCTATTTAGAGTTAAAATTGTGAAATGACTAATAAAATTCTAAACTTCGTTTTATTCACTAACTGCACCTTATCTTCTACGTATTCCATGTTTGAGAAATGAGAGTTGTTGATTTTCATTCACGAGGTTTTAGGTTCCACTCTTAATACCATCGCCATCTTCTTCCATTGCTAATCTCAAATCATACACTGAGCTACTGTTATTTTATCATATGACCACCAGTTACACAAAATTAAATCCAAAGTATAAGCATAGATCCCTTCATTGTTTACCCGTAAATCATCCAAAATCTATCTCTAATGTAAACCCCAATAATCGTTTCCTAAAACCTTCAAACTAACAATTATTTTGTTGAACAAATGAATACATGTAAATGACTTTATTCATTTTCCAAATTAATCATTATTGTATTCTTTAAATTTGTTTCCGTTTTTTGTAAATCCATAGTTACCATGGCAATCAGATTATGTTAGCCTTATTTCTCTGGAACGCTCGTAACGTGTTTGAAAAATGCTCTAGAGAGATTTCCCTAATGTTGTCCGTGTTAGTGAATTAGATAAATTAAATAATTATTGTTTAAACAATTATTGGCAAATAGACGTATTTAATTACAAAAGTTGGCAGGGGGGCGAGCAACAAGTTGTGCTCCAACACAGCTTGTGAGCGGTCTACCAGTCATCCGATAAGTCAACTGCTTGATTGGGATCCTCACCAAACTCAAATTCTGACAAAATTAGGTACCAAAGGAAAAGGTGTGCCATTTTATAGGCACCAAGCTCAAAATATCCCTTATTATAAATATTGTCTACTTATATAACTCTCTTTGTCCCCCAAGGTTTTGTGTAATCTCTTTTTCGACTATTTTGCTCATAACTTCTTCATACGAAGTGGGAATGACCTCGTTCTTTTTATGTTACTTCTGTTTTTCAGTTCCCAACAGTACACAAGAATTTTTTTATGATTTTGGCGATTAAGAATTGGTGTTTCATCCGTATTTTCAATGTGAAGGATGACTTCCCTCTTTATTTTTGGAATCAACATACATAGAAATGCAATTTGCATAACATGTAGAGCCTTTAAATGTATTATTTTTTACCGCAATCATTTTTTAGAAAATTTTATAATAAAAAACTGAGTTCATCTAGTTTATAGTTTGGTTTTAAAAAAAGGATTTCGACTTCTAACAAAGTCACTAGACTTCCTTGAGTCAATGCATCCAAACTGCAAGCTTTTTTCGACTCTCAAGCCTCTAGACATGTAATTTATGACGAAAATATTTTTTCTGAACATTTTCTATTAAAGGGGAGTCTTTGTGCTTCATGATTTGGTCTTGATCATAGAGTTCCGACATCTAACGAAGCCTGTGGACTTCCTTGAGTCATTTTTGTTTATGATATTTTATTCAAATTTTTCAATGATTATCTAGCTTAAAGAAGATCCTAGAATCGTTGATAAGTTATTAATGGTTGCAAACCTTATCTCCTTCTTTCCATGTTTGATTATAGGTAATCTGTGACCTTTTTAATAGATTAGAAGATCATTATTTGAAGGAATATTTTGAGTTTGGTGCCTATAAAGTGGTACGCTTTTGCGTTTGGTGCCTAACTTTGTCAAAATCTGAGTTTGGTGCCAAGTCAACGAATTGACGTTGATTGACCGTGTTGACCATCCTATTAAGAGTAAAAATTATGAAATGACTAATAAAATTCTAAACTTCGTTTTATTTACTAACTGCACCTTATCTTCTACATACTCCATGTTTGACAAATGAGAGTTGTTGATTTTCATTCACGAGGTTTTAGGTTCCACTCTTAATACCATCGCCATCTTCTTCCATTGCTAATCTCAAATCATACACTGAGCTACTGTTATTTAATCATATGACTACCAGTTTACAAAAAATTAAATCCAAAGTATAAGCATAGATCCCATCATTGTTTACCCGTAAAACATCCAAAATCTATCTCTAATGTAAACCCCAATAATCGTTTCCTTAAACCTTCAAACTAACAATTATTGTATTGAACAAATGAATCCATCTAAATGATTCTATTCATTTTCCAAATTAATCATTATTGTATTTTTTTAAATTTGTTCCATTTTTTATAAATCCATAGTTACCATGGCAATCAGATTATGTTAGCCTTATTTCTCTGGAACGCTCGTAACGTGTTTGTAAAATGCTCTAGAGAGATTTCCCTAATTTGGTCCGTGTTAGTGAATTAGTTAAATTAAATAATTATTGTTTAAACAATTATTGACAAATACACGTATTTATTTACAAAAGTTGGCAGGGGGGCGAGCAACAAGTTGTGCTCCAACACAGCTTGTGAACGGTCAATCAGTCATCCGATAAGTCAACTGCTTGATTGGGATCCTCACCAAACTCAAATTCTGACAAAGATAGGTACCAAAGGCAAAGGTGTGCCATTTTATAAGCACTAAGCTCAAAATATCCATTATTATAAATATTGTCTACTTATATAACTCTCTTTGTCCCCCAAGGTTTTGTGTAATCTCTTTTTCGACTATTTTGCTCATAACTTCTTCATACGAAGTGGGAATGACCTCATTCTTTTTCTGTTACCTCTGTCTTTTAGTTTCCCAAAGTATACAAGAAATTTTTTAGGATTTGGGCTATTAACAATTGGTGCTTCATCCTTATTTTCAATGTTAAGGATGACTTCCCTCTTTATTTTTGGAATCAACATACGTAGAAATGCAATTTGCATAACATGTAGATCCTTTAAATGTATTATTTTTTACCGCAATCATTTTTTAGAAAATTTTATAATAAAACTGAGTTCATCTAGTTTATAGTTTGGTTTTAAAAAAAGGATTTCGATTACTAACGAAGTCACTAGACTTCCTTTAGTCAATGCATCCAAAATGCAAGCTTTTTCGACTCTCAAGCCTCTAGACATGTAATTTGTGACGGAAATGTATTTTCTGAACATTTTCTATTAAAGGGGAGTCTTTCTGCTTCATGATTTGGTCTTGATCATAGAGTTCCGACATCTAACGAAGCCTGTGGACTTCCTTGAGTCATTTGTGTTTATGATATTTTATTCAAATTTTGCAATGATTATCTAGCTTAAAGAAGATCCTAGAATCATTGAGAAGTTATTAACGGTTGGAAACCTTATCTCCTTCTTTCCATGTTTGATTATAGGTAATCTGTGACCTTTTTAAGAGATTTGACGATCGTTATTTGAAGGAATATTTTGAGTTTGGTGCCTATAAAATGGTACACTTTTGCGTTTGGTGCCTAACTTTGTCGAAATCTGAGTTTGGTGCCCAGTCAACGAATTTTCGTTGATTGACCGTGTTGACCATCCTATTTAGAGTTAAAATTTTGAAATGACTAATAAAATTCTAAACTTCGTTTTATTCACTAACTTCACCTTATCTTCTACATACTCCATGTTTGAGAAATGAGAGTTGTTGATTTTCATTCACGAGGTTTTAGGTTCCACTCTTATTACCATCGCCATCTTCTTCCATTGCTAATCTCAAATCATACACTGAGCTACTGTTATTTTATCATATGACCACCAGTTTACACAAAATTAAATCCAAAGTATAAGCATAGATCCCATCATTGTTTACCCGTAAATCATCTAAAATCTATCTCTAATGTAAACCCCAATAATCGTTTCCTTAAACCTTCAAACTAAGAATTATTGTGTTGAACAAATGAATCCATATAAATGACTCTATTCATTTTCCAAATTAATCATTATTGTATTCTTTAAATTTGTTTCCATTTTCTGTAAATCCATAGTTACCATGGCAATCAGATTATGTTAGCCTTATTTCTCTGGAACGCTAGTAACGTGTTTAAAAATGTTCTAGAGAGATTTCCCTAATGTGGTCCGTGTTAGTGAATTAGTTAAATTAAATAATTATTGTTTAAACAATTATTGACAAATACACGTATTTATTTACAAAAGTTGGCAGGGGCGAGAAACAAGTTGTGCTCCAACATAGCTTGTGAACGGTCAACCAGTCATCCGATAAATCAACTGCTTGATTGGGATCCTCACCAAACTCAAACTCTGACAAAGTTAGGTACCAGAGACAAAGGTGTGCCATTTTATAGGCACCAAGCTCAAAATATCCCTTATTATAAATATTTTCTACTTATATAACTCTCTTTGTCCCCCAAAGTTTTGTGTAATCTCTTTTTCGACTATTTTGCTCGTAACTTCTTCATACGAAGTGGGAATGACCTCATTCTTTTTCTGTTACCTCTGTCTTTCAGTTCCCCACAGTATACAACAATTTTTTTAGGATTTGGGCGATTAACAATTGGTGTTTATCCTTATTTTCAATGTAAAGGATGACTTCCCTCTTTATTTTTGGAATCAACATACGTAGAAATGCAATTTGCATAACATGTAGAGCCTTCAAATGTACTATTTTTTACCGCAATCATTTTTTTAGAAAATTTTATAATAAAACTGAGTTCATCTAGTTTGTAGTTTGGTTTTAAAAAAAGGATTTCGACTTCTAACGAAGTCACTAGACTTCCTTGACTCAATGCATCCAAAATGCAAGCTTTTTTCGACTCTCAAGCCTCTAGACATGTAATTTGTGACGAAAATATTTTTTATGAACATTTTCTATTAAAGGGGAGTCTTTCTGCTTCATGATTTGGTCTTGATCATAGAGTTCCGACATCTAACGAAGCCTGTGGACTTCCTTGAGTCATTTGTGTTTATGATATTTTATTCAAATTTTGCAATGATTATCTAGCTTAAAGAAGATCCTAGAATCGTTGAGAAGTTATTAACGGTTGCAAACCTTATCTCCTTCTTTCCATGTTTGATTATAGGTTATCTGTGACCTTTTTAAGAGATTAGAAGATCATTATTTGAAGGAGTATTTTGAGTTTGGTGCCTATAAAAAATGGTACACTTTTGCGTTTGGTGCCTAACTTTGTCGAAATCTGAGTTTGGTGCCCAGTCAACGAATTGACGTTGATTGACCGTGTTGACCATCCTATTTAGAGTTAAAATTATGAAATGACTAATAAAATTCTAAACTTCGTTTTATTCACTAACTGCACCTTATCTTCTACATACTCCATGTTTGAGAAATGAGAGTTGTTGATTTTCATTCACGGGGTTTTAGGTTCCACTCTTAATACCATCTCCATCTTCTTCCATTGCTAATCTCAAATCTTACACTGAGCTACTGTTATTTTCTCATATGGCCACCAGTTTACACAAAATTAAATCCAAAGTATAAGCATAGATCCCATCATTGTTTACCCGTAAATCATCCAAAACCTATTTCTAATGTAAACCCCAATAATTGTTTCCTTAAACCTTCAAACTAACAATTATTTTATTGAACAAATGAATCCATGTAAATGACTCTATTCATTTTCCAAATTAATGATAATTGTATTCTTTAAATTTGTTTCCATTTTCTGTAAATCCATAGTTACCATGGCAATCAGATTATGTTAGCCTTATTTCTCTGGAACGCTAGTAACGTGTTTAAAAATGTTCTAGAGAGATTTCCCTAATGTGGTCCGTGTTCGTGAATTAGTTAAATTAAATAATTATTGTCTAAACAATTATTGACAAATACACGTATTTATTTACAAAAGTTGGCAGGGGGCGAGAAACAAGTTGTGCTCCAACATAGCTTGTGAACGGTCAACCAGTCATCCGATAAATCAACTGCTTGATTGGGATCCTCACCAAACTCAAACTCTGACAAAGTTAGGTACCAGAGACAAAGGTGTGCCATTTTATAGGCACCAAGCTCAAAATATCCCTTATTATAAATATTTTCTACTTATATAACTCTCTTTGTCCCCCAAAGTTTTGTGTAATCTCTTTTTCGACTATTTTGCTCGTAACTTCTTCATACGAAGTGGGAATGACCTCATTCTTTTTCTGTTACCTCTGTCTTTCAGTTCCCCACAGTATACAACAATTTTTTTAGGATTTGGGCGATTAACAATTGGTGTTTATCCTTATTTTCAATGTAAAGGATGACTTCCCTCTTTATTTTTGGAATCAACATACGTAGAAATGCAATTTGCATAACATGTAGAGCCTTCAAATGTACTATTTTTTACCGCAATCATTTTTTAGAAAATTTTATAATAAAACTGAGTTCATCTAGTTTGTAGTTTGGTTTTAAAAAAAGGATTTCGACTTCTAACGAAGTCACTAGACTTCCTTGAGTCAATGCATCCAAAATGCAAGCTTTTTTCGACTCTCAAGCCTCTAGACATGTAATTTGTGACGGAAATATTTTTTATGAACATTTTCTATTAAAGGGGAGTCTTTCTGCTTCATGATTTGGTCTTGATCATAGAATTCCGACATCTAACGAAGCCTGTGGACTTCCTTGAGTCATATGTGTTTATGATATTTTATTCAAATTTTGCAATGATTATCTAGCTTAAAGAAGATCCTAGAATCGTTAGAAGTTATTAACGGTTGCAAACCTTATCTCCTTCTTTCCATGTTTTATTATAGGTAATCTGTGACCTTTTTAAGAGATTAGAAGATCATTATTTGAAGGAGTATTTTGAGTTTGGTGCCTATAAAAAATGGTACACTTTTGCGTTTGGTGCCTAACTTTGTCAAAATCTGAGTTTGGTGCCCAGTCAACGAATTGACGTTGATTGACCGTGTTGACCATCCTATTTAGAGTTAAAATTATGAAATGACTAATAAAATTCTAAACTTTGTTTTATTCACTAACTGCACCTTATCTTCTACATACTCCATGTTTGAGAAATGAGAGTTGTTGATTTTCATTCACGGGGTTTTAGGTTCCACTCTTAATACCATCTCCATCTTCTTGCATTGCTAATCTCAAATCTTACACTGAGCTACTGTTATTTTCTCATATGGCCACTAGTTTACACAAAATTAAATCCAAAGTATAAGCATAGATCCCATCATTGTTTACCCGTAAATCATCCAAAACCTATTTCTAATGTAAACCCCAATAAATGTTTCCTTAAACCTTCAAACTAACAATTATTTTATTGAACAAATGAATCCATGTAAATGAATCTATTCATTTTCCAAATTAATCATAATTGTATTCTTTAAATTTGTTTCCATTTTCTGTAAATCCATAGATACCATGGAAATCAGATTATGTTAGCCTTATTTCTCTGGAACGCTAGTAACGTGTTTAAAAATGTTCTAGAGAGATTTCCCTAATGTGGTCCGTGTTAGTGAATTAGTTAAATTAAATAATTATTGTTTAAACAATTATTGACAAATACACGTATTTATTTACAAAAGTTGCCAGGGGGCGAGAAACAAGTTGTGGTCCAACATAGCTTGTGAACGGTCAACCAGTCATCCGATAAATCAACTGCTTGATTGGGATCCGCACCAAACTCAAACTCTAACAAAGTTAGGTACCAGAGACAAAGGTGTGCCATTTTATAGGCACCAAGCTCAAAATATCCCTTATTATAAATATTGTCTACTTATATAACTCTCTTTGTCCCCCAAGGTTTTGTGTAATCTCTTTTTCGACTATTTTGCTCATAACTTCTTCATACGAAGTGGGAATGACCTCATTCTTTTTCTGTTACCACTGTCTTTCAGTTCCCCACAGTATACAGGAAAAAAATTTAGGATTTGGGCGATTTACAATTTGAGTTTCATCCTTATTTTCAATGTAAAGGATGACTTCCCTCTTTATTTTTGGAATCAACATACGTAGAAATGCAATTTGCATAACATGTAGAGCCTTTAAATGTATTGTTTTTTTACCGCAATCATTTTTTAGAAATTTTATAATAAAACTGAGTTCATCTAGTTTATAGTTTGGTTTTAAAAAAAGGATTTCGACTTCTAACGAAGTCACTAGACTTCTATGAGTCAATGCATCCAAAATGCAAGCTTTTTTCGACTCTCAAGCCTCTAGACATGTAATTTGTGACGGAAATATTTTTTATGAACATTTTCTATTAAAGGGGAGTCTTTCTGCTTCATGATTTGGTCTGGATCATAGAGTTCCGATATCTAACGAAGCTTGTGGACTTCCTTGAGTCATTTGTGTTTATGATATTTTATTCAAATTTTGCAATGATTATCTAGCTTAAAGAAGATCCTAGAATCGTTGAGAAGTTATTAACGGTTGCAAACCTTATCTTCTTCTTTCCATGTTTGATTATAGGTAATCTGTGACCTTTTTAAGAGATTAGAAGATCATTATTTGAAGGAGTATTTTGAGTTTGGTGCCTATAAAAAATGGTACACTTTTGCGTTTGGTGCCTAACTTTGTCAAAATCTGAGTTTGGTGCCCAGTCAACGAATTGACGTTGATTGACCATGTTGACCATCCTATTTAGAGTTAAAATTATGAAATGACTAATAAAATTCTAAACTTCGTTTTATTCACTAACTGCACCTTATCTTCTACATAGTCCATGTTTGAGAAATGAGAGTTGTTGATTTTCATTCACGGGGTTTTAGGTTCCACTCTTAATACCATCGCCATCTTCTTCCATTGCTAATCTCAAATTTTACACTGAGCTACTGTTATTTTCTCATATGACCACCAGTTTACACAAAATTAAATCCAAAGTATAAGCATAGATCCCATCATTGTTTACCCGTAAATCATCAAAAACCTATCTCTAATGTAAACCCCAATAATTGTTTCCTTAAACCTTCAAACTAAGAATTATTGTATTGAACAAATGAATCCATGTAAATGACTCTATTCATTTTCCAAATTAATCATAATTGTATTCTTTAAATTTGTTTCCATTTTCTGTAAATCCATAGTTACCATGGCAATCAGATTATGTTAGCCCTATTTCTCTGGAACGCTCGCAACGTGTTTAAAAATGCTCTAGAGAGATTTCCCTAATGTGGTCCGTGTTAGTGAATTAGTTAAATTAAATAATTATTGTTTAAACAATTATTGATAAATACACGTATTTATTTACAAAATTTTGCAGGGGGGCGAGCAACAAGTTGTGCTCCAGCACAGCTTGTGAATGGTCAACGAGTCATCTGATAAATCAACTGCTTGATTGGGATCCGCACCAAACTCAAACTCTGACAAAGTTAGGTACCAGAGACAAAGGTGTGCCATTTTATAGGCACCAAGCTCAAAATATCCCTTATTATAAATATTGTCTACTTATATAACTCTCTTTGTCCCCCATGGTTTTGTGTAATCTCTTTTTCGACTATTTTGCTCATAACTTCTTCATACGAAGTGGGAATGACCTCATTCTTTTTCTGTTACCACTGTCTTTCAGTTCCCCACAGTATACAGGAAAAAATTTAGGATTTGGGCGATTAACAATTGGTGTTTCATCCTTATTTTCAAAGTAAAGGATGACTTCCCTGTTTATTTTTGGAATCAACATACGTAGAAATGCAATTTGCATAACATGTAGAGCCTTTAAATGTATTATTTTTTACCGCAATCATTTTTTAGAAATTTTATAATAAAACTGAGTTCATCTAGTTTATAGTTTGGTTTTAAAAAAAGGATTTCGACTTCTAACGAAGTCACTAGACTTCCTTGAGTCAATGCATCCAAAATGCAAGCTTTTTTTGACTCTCAAGCTTCTAGACATGTAATTTGTGATGGAACTATATTTTATGAACATTTTCTATTAAAGGGGAGTCTTTCTGCTTCATGATTTGGTCTTGATCATAGAGTTCCGACATCTAACGAAGCCTGTGGACTTCCTTGAGTCATTTGTTTTTATGATATTTTATTCAAATTTTGCAATGATTATCTAGCTTAAAGAAGATCCTAGAATCGTTGAGAAGTTATTAACGGTTCCAAACCTTATCTCCTTCTTTCCATGTTTGATTATAGGTAATCTGTGACCTTTTTAAGAGATTAGAAGATCATTATTTGAAGGAGTATTTTGAGTTTGGTGCCTATAAAAAATGGTACACTTTTAAGTTTGGTGCCTAACTTTGTCAAAATCTGAGTTTGGTGCCCAGTCAACGAATTGACGTTGATTGACCGTGTTGACCATCCTATTTAGAGTTAAAATTATGAAATGACTAATAAAATTCTAAACTTCGTTTTATTCACTAACTGCACCTTATCTTCTACATACTCCATGTTTGAGAAATGAGAGTTGTTGATTTTCATTCACGGGGTTTTAGGTTCCACTCTTAATACCATCGCCATCTTCTTCCATTGCTAATCTCAAATATTACACTGAGCTACTGTTATTTTCTCATATGACCACCAGTTTACACAAAATTAAATCCAAAGTATAAGCATAGATCCCATCATTGTTTACCCGTAAATCATCAAAAACCTATCTCTAATGTAAACCCCAATAATTGTTTCCTTAAACCTTCAAACTAAGAATTATTGTATTGAACAAATGAATCCATGTAAATGACTCTATTCATTTTCCAAATTAATCATAATTGTATTCTTTAAATTTGTTTCCATTTTCTGTAAATCCATAGTTACCATGGCAATCAGATTATGTTAGCCCTATTTCTCTGGAACGCTCGTAACGTGTTTAAAAATGCTCTAGAGAGATTTCCCTAATGTGGTCCATGTTAGTGAATTAGTTAAATTAAATAATTATTGTTTAAACAATTATTTATAAATACACGTATTTATTTACAAAATTTTGCAGGGGGCGAGCAACAGGTTGTGCTCCAACACAGCTTGTGAACGGTCAACCAGTCATCTGATAAATCAACTGCTTGATTGGGATCCGCACCAAACTCAAACTCTCACAAAGTTAGGTACCAGAGACAAAGGTGTGCCATTTTATAGGCACCAAGCTCAAAATATCCCTTATTATAAATATTGTCTACTTATATAACTCTCTTTGTCCCCCAAG
The DNA here is from genome assembly GCF_003573695.1 of Papaver somniferum. Taxonomy (NCBI): domain Eukaryota; kingdom Viridiplantae; phylum Streptophyta; class Magnoliopsida; order Ranunculales; family Papaveraceae; genus Papaver; species Papaver somniferum. The sequence continues at coordinate 365,138 of NW_020620159.1, forward strand.
GTTTTGTGTAATCTCTTTTTCGACTATTTTGCTCATAACTTCTTCATACGAAGTGGGAATGACCTCATTCTTTTTCTGTTACCACTGTCTTTCAGTTCCCCATAGTGTACAGGAAAAAATTTAGGATTTGGGCGATTAACAATTGGTGTTTCATCCTTATTTTCAATGTAAAGGATGACTTCCCTCTTTATTTTTGGAATCAACATACGTAGAAATGCAATTTGCATAACATGTAGAGCCTTTAAATGTATTATTTTTTACCGCAATCATTTTTTAGAAATTTTATAATAAAACTGAGTTCATCTAGTTTATAGTTTGGTTTTAAAAAAAGGATTTCGACTTCTAACGAAGTCACTAGACTTCCTTGAGTCAATGCATCCAAAATGCAAGCTTTTTTCGACTCTCAAGCCTCTAGACATGTAATTTGTGATGGAAATATTTTTTATGAACATTTTCTATTAAAGGGGAGTCTTTATGCTTCATGATTTGGTCTTGATCATAGAGTTCCGACATCTAACGAAGCCTGTGGACTTCCTTGAGTCATTTGTGTTTATGATATTTTATTCAAATTTTGCAATGATTATCTAGCTTAAAGAAGATCCTAGAATCGTTGAGAAGTTATTAACGGTTCCAAACCTTATCTCCTTCTTTCCATGTTTGATTATAGGTAATCTGTGACCTTTTTAAGAGATTAGAAGATCATTATTTGAAGGAGTATTTTGAGTTTGGTGCCTATAAAAAATGGTACACTTTTAAGTTTGGTGCCTAACTTTGTCAAAATCTGAGTTTGGTGCCCAGTCAACGAATTGACGTTGATTGACCGTGTTGACCATCCTATTTAGAGTTAAAATTATGAAATGACTAATAAAATTCTAAACTTCGTTTTATTCACTAACTGCACCTTATCTTCTACATACTCCATGTTTGAGAAATGAGAGTTGTTGATTTTCATTCACGGGGTTTTAGGTTCCACTCTTAATACCATCGCCATCTTCTTCCATTGCTAATCTCAAATCTTACACTGAGCTACTGTTATTTTCTCATATGACCACCAGTTTACACAAAATTAAATCCAAAGTATAAGCATAGATCCCATCATTGTTTACCCGTAAATCATTAAAAACCTATCTCTAATGTAAACCCCAATAATTGTTTCCTTAAACCTTCAAACTAAGAATTATTGTATTGAACAAATGAATCCATGTAAATGACTCTATTCATTTTCCAAATTAATCATAATTGTATTCTTTAAATTTGTTTCCATTTTCTGTAAATCCATAGTTACCATGGCAATCAGATTATGTTAGCCCTATTTCTCTAGAACGCTCGTAACGTGTTTAAAAATGCTCTAGAGAGATTTCCCTAATGTGGTCCATGTTAGTGAATTAGTTAAATTAAATAATTATTGTTTAAACAATTATTTATAAATACACGTATTTATTTACAAAATTTTGCAGGGGGCGAGCAACAGGTTGTGCTCCAACACAGCTTGTGAACGGTCAACCAGTCATCTGATAAATCAACTGCTTGATTGGGATCCGCACCAAACTCAAACTCTCACAAAGTTAGGTACCAGAGACAAAGGTGTGCCATTTTATAGGCACCAAGCTCAAAATATCCCTTATTATAAATATTGTCTACTTATATAACTCTCTTTGTCCCCCAAGGTTTTGTGTAATCTCTTTTTCGACTATTTTGCTCATAACTTCTTCATACGAAGTGGGAATGACCTCATTCTTTTTCTGTTACCACTGTCTTTCAGTTCCCCATAGTGTACAGGAAAAAATTTAGGATTTGGGCGATTAACAATTGGTGTTTCATCCTTATTTTCAATGTAAAGGATGACTTCCCTCTTTATTTTTGGAATCAACATACGTAGAAATGCAATTTGCATAACATGTAGAGCCTTTAAATGTATTATTTTTTACCGCAATCATTTTTTAGAAATTTTATAATAAAACTGAGTTCATCTAGTTTATAGTTTGGTTTTAAAAAAAGGATTTCGACTTCTAACGAAGTCACTAGACTTCCTTGAGTCAATGCATCCAAAATGCAAGCTTTTTTTGACTCTCAAGCTTCTAGACATGTAATTTGTGATGGAACTATATTTTATGAACATTTTCTATTAAAGGGGAGTCTTTCTGCTTCATGATTTGGTCTTGATCATAGAGTTCCGACATCTAACGAAGCCTGTGGACTTCCTTGAGTCATTTGTTTTTATGATATTTTATTCAAATTTTGCAATGATTATCTAGCTTAAAGAAGATCCTAGAATCGTTGAGAAGTTATTAACGGTTCCAAACCTTATCTCCTTCTTTCCATGTTTGATTATAGGTAATCTGTGACCTTTTTAAGAGATTAGAAGATCATTATTTGAAGGAGTATTTTGAGTTTGGTGCCTATAAAAAATGGTACACTTTTAAGTTTGGTGCCTAACTTTGTCAAAATCTGAGTTTGGTGCCCAGTCAACGAATTGACGTTGATTGACCGTGTTGACCATCCTATTTAGAGTTAAAATTATGAAATGACTAATAAAATTCTAAACTTCGTTTTATTCACTAACTGCACCTTATCTTCTACATACTCCATGTTTGAGAAATGAGAGTTGTTGATTTTCATTCACGGGGTTTTAGGTTCCACTCTTAATACCATCGCCATCTTCTTCCATTGCTAATCTCAAATCTTACACTGAGCTACTGTTATTTTCTCATATGACCACCAGTTTACACAAAATTAAATCCAAAGTATAAGCATAGATCCCATCATTGTTTACCCGTAAATCATTAAAAACCTATCTCTAATGTAAACCCCAATAATTGTTTCCTTAAACCTTCAAACTAAGAATTATTGTATTGAACAAATGAATCCATGTAAATGACTCTATTCATTTTCCAAATTAATCATAATTGTATTCTTTAAATTTGTTTCCATTTTCTGTAAATCCATAGTTACCATGGCAATCAGATTATGTTAGCCCTATTTCTCTAGAACGCTCGTAACGTGTTTAAAAATGCTCTAGAGAGATTTCCCTAATGTGGTCCATGTTAGTGAATTAGTTAAATTAAATAATTATTGTTTAAACAATTATTTATAAATACACGTATTTATTTACAAAATTTTGCAGGGGGGCGAGCAACAGGTTGTGCTCCAACACAGCTTGTGAACGGTCAACCAGTCATCTGATAAATCAACTGCTTGATTGGGATCCGCACCAAACTCAAACTCTGACAAAGTTAGGTACCAGAGACAAAGGTGTGCCATTTTATAGGCACCAAGCTCAAAATATCCCTTATTATAAATATTGTCTAGTTATATAACTCTCTTTGTCCCCCAAGGTTTTGTGTAATCTCTTTTTCGACTATTTTGCTCATAACTTCTTCATACGAAGTGGGAATGACCTCATTCTTTTTCTGTTACCACTGTCTTTCAGTTCCCCATAGTGTACAGGAAAAAATTTAGGATTTGGGCGATTAACAATTGGTGTTTCATCCTTATTTTCAATGTAAAGGATGACTTCCCTCTTTATTTTTGGAATCAACATACGTAGAAATGCAATTTGCATAACATGTAGAGCCTTTAAATGTATTATTTTTTACCGCAATCATTTTTTAGAAATTTTATAATAAAACTGAGTTCATCTAGTTTATAGTTTGGTTTTAAAAAAAGGATTTCGACTTCTAACGAAGTCACTAGACTTCCTTGAGTCAATGCATCCAAAATGCAAGCTTTTTTCGACTCTCAAGCCTCTAGACATGTAATTTGTGATGGAAATATTTTTTATGAACATTTTCTATTAAAGGGGAGTCTTTATGCTTCATGATTTGGTCTTGATCATAGAGTTCCGACATCTAACGAAGCCTGTGGACTTCCTTGAGTCATTTGTGTTTATGATATTTTATTCAAATTTTGCAATGATTATCTAGCTTAAAGAAGATCCTAGAATCGTTGAGAAGTTATTAACGGTTCCAAACCTTATCTCCTTCTTTCCATGTTTGATTATAGGTAATCTGTGACCTTTTTAAGAGATTAGAAGATCATTATTTGAAGGAGTATTTTGAGTTTGGTGCCTATAAAAAATGGTACACTTTTAAGTTTGGTGCCTAACTTTGTCAAAATCTGAGTTTGGTGCCCAGTCAACGAATTGACGTTGATTGACCGTGTTGACCATCCTATTTAGAGTTAAAATTATGAAATGACTAATAAAATTCTAAACTTCGTTTTATTCACTAACTGCACCTTATCTTCTACATACTCCATGTTTGAGAAATGAGAGTTGTTGATTTTCATTCACGGGGTTTTAGGTTCCACTCTTAATACCATCGCCATCTTCTTCCATTGCTAATCTCAAATCTTACACTGAGCTACTGTTATTTTCTCATATGACCACCAGTTTACACAAAATTAAATCCAAAGTATAAGCATAGATCCCATCATTGTTTACCCGTAAATCATCAAAAACCTATCTCTAATGTAAACCCCAATAATTGTTTCCTTAAACCTTCAAACTAAGAATTATTGTATTGAACAAATGAATCCATGTAAATGACTCTATTCATTTTCCAAATTAATCATAATTGTATTCTTTAAATTTGTTTCCATTTTCTGTAAATCCATAGTTACCATGGCAATCAGATTATGTTAGCCCTATTTCTCTGGAACGCTCGTAACGTGTTTAAAAATGCTCTAGAGAGATTTCCCTAATGTGGTCCATGTTAGTGAATTAGTTAAATTAAATAATTATTGTTTAAACAATTATTTATAAATACACGCATTTATTTACAAAATTTTGCAGGGGGACGAGCAACATGTTGTGCTCCAACACAGCTTGTGAACGGTCAACCAGTCATCTGATAAATCAACTGCTTGATTGGGATCCGCACCAAACTCAAACTCTGACAAAGTTAGGTACCAGAGACAAAGGTGTGCCATTTTATAGGCACCAAGCTCAAAATATCCCTTATTATAAATATTGTCTAGTTATATAACTCTCTTTGTCCCCCAAGGTTTTGTGTAATCTCTTTTTCGACTATTTTGCTCATAACTTCTTCATACGAAGTGGGAATGACCTCATTCTTTTTCTGTTACCACTGTCTTTCAGTTCCCCATAGTGTACAGGAAAAAATTTAGGATTTGGGCGATTAACAATTGGTGTTTCATCCTTATTTTCAATGTAAAGGATGACTTCCCTCTTTATTTTTGGAATCAACATACGTAGAAATGCAATTTGCATAACATGTAGAGCCTTTAAATGTATTATTTTTTACCGTAATCATTTTTTAGAAATTTTATAATAAAACTGAGTTCATCTAGTTTATAGTTTGGTTTTAAAAAAAGGATTTCGACTTCTAACGAAGTCACTAGACTTCCTTGAGTCAATGCATCCAAAATGCAAGCTTTTTTCGACTCTCAAGCCTCTAGACATGTAATTTGTGATGGAAATATTTTTTATGAACATTTTCTATTAAAGGGGAGTCTTTCTGCTTCATGATTTGGTCTTGATCATAGAGTTCCGATATCTAACGAAGCCTGTGGACTTCCTTGAGTCATTTGTGTTTATGATATTTTATTCAAATTTTGCAATGATTATCTAGCTTAAAGAAGATCCTAGAATCGTTGAGAAGTTATTAACGGTTCCAAACCTTATCTCCTTCTTTCCATGTTTGATTATAGGTAATCTGTGACCTTTTTAAGAGATTAGAAGATCATTATTTGAAGGAGTATTTTGAGTTTGGTGCCTATAAAAAATGGTACACTTTTATGTTTGGTGCCTAACTTTGTCAAAATCTGAGTTTGGTGCCCAGTCAACGAATTGACGTTGATTGACCGTGTTGACCATCCTATTTAGAGTTAAAATTATGAAATGACTAATAAAATTCTAAACTTCGTTTTATTCACTAACTGCACCTTATCTTCTACATACTCCATGTTTGAGAAATGAGAGTTGTTGATTTTCATTCACGGGGTTTTAAGTTCCACTCTTAATACCATCGCCATCTTCTTCCATTGCTAATCTCAAATCTTACACTGAGCTACTGTTATTTTCTCATATGACCACTAGTTTACACAAAATTAAATCCAAAGTATAAGCATAGATCCCATCATTGTTTACCCGTAAATCATCAAAAACCTATCTCTAATGTAAACCCCAATAATTGTTTCCTTAAACCTTCAAACTAAGAATTATTGTATTGAACAAATGAATCCATGTAAATGACTCTATTCATTTTCCAAATTAATCATAATTGTATTCTTTAAATTTGTTTCCATTTTCTGTAAATCCATAGTTACCGTGGCAATCAGATTATGTTAGCCTTATTTCTCTGGAACGCTCGTAACGTGTTTAAAAATGCTCTAGAGAGATTTCCCTAATGTGGTCCGTGTTAGTGAATTAGTTAAATTAAATAATTATTGTTTAAACAATTATTGATAAATACACGTATTTATTTACAAAATTTTGCAGGGGGGCGAGCAACAAGTTGTGCTCTAACACAGCTTGTGAACGGTCAACCATTCATCTGATAAATCAACTGCTTGATTGGGATCCGCACCAAACTCAAACTCTGACAAAGTTAGGTACCAGAGACAAAGGTGTGCCATTTTATAGGCACCAAGCTCAAAATATCCCTTATTATAAATATTTTCTACTTATATCTCTCTTTGTCCCCCAAGGTTTTGTGTGATCTCTTTTTCGACTATTTTGCTCATAACTTCTTCATACGAAGTGGGAATGACCTCATTCTTTTTCTGTTACCACTGTCTTTCAGTTCCCCACAGTATACAGGAAAGAATTTAGGATTTGGGCGATTAACAATTGGTGTTTCATCCTTATTTTCAATGTAAAGGATGACTTCCCTCTTTATTTTTGGAATCAACATACGTAGAAATGCAATTTGCATAACATGTAAAGCCTTTAAATGTATTATTTTTTACCGCAATCATTTTTTAGAAATTTTATAATAAAACTGAGTTCATCTAGTTTATAGTTTGGTTTTAAAAAAAGGATTTCGACTTCTAACGAAGTCACTAGACTTCCTTGAGTCAATGCATCCAAAATGCAAGCTTTTTTCGACTCTCAAGCCTCTAGACATGTAATTTGTGATGGAAATATTTTTTATGAACATTTTCTATTAAAGGGGGGTCTTTCTGCTTCATGATTTGGTCTTGATCATAGAGTTCCGACATCTAACGAATCCCGTGGACTTCCTTGAGTCATTTGTGTTTATGATATTTTATTCAAATTTTGCAATGATTATCTAGCTTAAAGAAGATCCTAGAATCGTTGAGAAGTTATTAACGGTTCCAAACCTTATCTCCTTCTTTCCATGTTTGATTATAGGTAATCTGTGACCTTTTTAAGAGATTAGAAGATCATTATTTGAAGGAGTATTTTGAGTTTGGTGCCTATAAAAAATGGTACACTTTTAAGTTTGGTGCCTAACTTTGTCAAAATCTGAGTTTGGTGCCCAGTCAACGAATTGACGTTGATTGACCGTGTTGACCATCCTATTTAGAGTTAAAATTATGAAATGACTAATAAAATTCTAAACTTCGTTTTATTCACTAACTGCACCTTATCTTCTACATACTCCATGTTTGAGAAATGAGAGTTGTTGATTTTCATTCACGGGGTTTTAGGTTCCACTCTTAATACCATCGCCATCTTCTTCCATTGCTAATCTCAAATCTTACACTGAGCTACTGTTATTTTCTCATATGACCACCAGTTTACACAAAATTAAATCCAAAGTATAAGCATAGATCCCATCATTGTTTACCCGTAAATCATCAAAAACCTATCTCTAATGTAAACCCCAATAATTGTTTCCTTAAACCTTCAAACTAAGAATTATTGTATTGAACAAATGAATCCATGTAAATGACTCTATTCATTTTCCAAATTAATCATAATTGTATTCTTTAAATTTGTTTCCATTTTCTGTAAATCCATAGTTACCATGGCAATCAGATTATGTTAGCCCTATTTCTCTGGAACGCTCGTAACGTGTTTAAAAATGCTCTAGAGAGATTTCCCTAATGTGGTCCATGTTAGTGAATTAGTAAAATTAAATAATTATTGTTTAAACAATTATTTATAAATACACGTATTTATTTACAAAATTTTGCAGGGGGGCGAGCAACAGGTTGTGCTCCAACACAGCTTGTGAACGGTCAACCAGTCATCTGATAAATCAACTGCTTGATTGGGATCCGCACCAAACTCAAACTCTGACAAAGTTAGGTACCAGAGACAAAGGTGTGCCATTTTATAGGCACCAAGCTCAAAATATCCCTTATTATAAATATTGTCTAGTTATATAACTCTCTTTGTCCCCCAAGGTTTTGTGTAATCTCTTTTTCGACTATTTTGCTCATAACTTCTTCATACGAAGTGGGAATGACCTCATTCTTTTTCTGTTACCACTGTCTTTCAGTTCCCCATAGTGTACAGGAAAAAATTTAGGATTTGGGCGATTAACAATTGGTGTTTCATCCTTATTTTCAATGTAAAGGATGACTTCCCTCTTTATTTTTGGAATCAACATACGTAGAAATGCAATTTGCATAACATGTAGAGCCTTTAAATGTATTATTTTTTACCGCAATCATTTTTTAGAAATTTTATAATAAAACTGAGTTCATCTAGTTTATAGTTTGGTTTTAAAAAAAGGATTTCGACTTCTAACGAAGTCACTAGACTTCCTTGAGTCAATGCATCCAAAATGCAAGCTTTTTTCGACTCTCAAGCCTCTAGACATGTAATTTGTGATGGAAATATTTTTTATGAACATTTTCTATTAAAGGGGAGTCTTTATGCTTCATGATTTGGTCTTGATCATAGAGTTCCGACATCTAACGAAGCCTGTGGACTTCCTTGAGTCATTTGTGTTTATGATATTTTATTCAAATTTTGCAATGATTATCTAGCTTAAAGAAGATCCTAGAATCGTTGAGAAGTTATTAACGGTTCCAAACCTTATCTCCTTCTTTCCATGTTTGATTATAGGTAATCTGTGACCTTTTTAAGAGATTAGAAGATCATTATTTGAAGGAGTATTTTGAGTTTGGTGCCTATAAAAAATGGTACACTTTTAAGTTTGGTGCCTAACTTTGTCAAAATCTGAGTTTGGTGCCCAGTCAACGAATTGACATTGATTGACCGTGTTGACCATCCTATTTAGAGTTAAAATTATGAAATGACTAATAAAATTCTAAACTTCGTTTTATTCACTAACTGCACCTTATCTTCTACATACTCCATGTTTGAGAAATGAGAGTTGTTGATTTTCATTCACGGGGTTTTAGGTTCCACTCTTAATACCATCGCCATCTTCTTCCATTGCTAATCTCAAATCTTACACTGAGCTACTGTTATTTTCTCATATGACCACCAGTTTACACAAAATTAAATCCAAAGTATAAGCATAGATCCCATCATTGTTTACCCGTAAATCATCAAAAACCTATCTCTAATGTAAACCCCAATAATTGTTTCCTTAAACCTTCAAACTAAGAATTATTGTATTGAACAAATGAATCCATGTAAATGACTCTATTCATTTTCCAAATTAATCATAATTGTATTCTTTAAATTTGTTTCCATTTTCTGTAAATCCATAGTTACCGTGGCAATCAGATTATGTTAGCCTTATTTCTCTGGAACGCTCGTAACGTGTTTAAAAATGCTCTAGAGAGATTTCCCTAATGTGGTCCGTGTTAGTGAATTAGTTAAATTAAATAATTATTGTTTAAACAATTATTGATAAATACACGTATTTATTTACAAAATTTTGCAGGGGGGCGAGCAACAAGTTGTGCTCTAACACAGCTTGTGAACGGTCAACCATTCATCTGATAAATCAACTGCTTGATTGGGATCCGCACCAAACTCAAACTCTGACAAAGTTAGGTACCAGAGACAAAGGTGTGCCATTTTATAGGCACCAAGCTCAAAATATCCCTTATTATAAATATTGTCTACTTATATCTCTCTTTGTCCCCCAAGGTTTTGTGTGATCTCTTTTTCGACTATTTTGCTCATAACTTCTTCATACGAAGTGGGAATGACCTCATTCTTTTTCTGTTACCACTGTCTTTCAGTTCCCCACAGTATACATGAAAGAATTTAGGATTTGGGCGATTAACAATTGGTGTTTCATCCTTATTTTCAATGTAAAGGATGACTTCCCTCTTTATTTTTGGAATCAACATACGTAGAAATGCAATTTGCATAACATGTAAAGCCTTTAAATGTATTATTTTTTACCGCAATCATTTTTTAGAAATTTTATAATAAAACTGAGTTCATCTAGTTTATAGTTTGGTTTTAAAAAAAGGATTTCGACTTCTAACGAAGTCACTAGACTTCCTTGAGTCAATGCATCCAAAATACAAGCTTTTTTCGACTCTCAAGCCTCTAGACATGTAATTTGTGATGGAAATATTTTTTATGAACATTTTCTATTAAAGGGGAGTCTTTCTGCTTCATGATTTGGTCTTGATCATAGAGTTCCGACATCTAACGAATCCCGTGGACTTCCTTGAGTCATTTGTGTTTATGATATTTTATTCAAATTTTGCAATGATTATCTAGCTTAAAGAAGATCCTAGAATCGTTGAGAAGTTATTAACGGTTCCAAACCTTATCTCCTTTTTTCCATGTTTGATTATAGGTAATCTGTGAACTTTTTAAGAGATTAGAAGATCATTATTTGAAGGAGTATTTTGAGTTTGGTGCCTATAAAAAATGGTACACTTTTGCGTTTGGTGCCTAACTTTGTCAAAATCTGAGTTTGGTGCCCAGTCAACGAATTGACGTTGATTGACCGTGTTGACCATCCTATTTAGAGTTAAAATTATGAAATGACTAATAAAATTCTAAACTTCGTTTTATTCACTAACTGCACCTTATCTTCTACATACTCCATGTTTGAGAAATGAGAGTTGTTGATTTTCATTCACGGGGTTTTAGGTTCCACTCTTAATACCATCGCCATCTTCTTCCATTGCTAATCTCAAATCTTACACTGAGCTACTGTTATTTTCTCATATGACCACCAATTTACACAAAATTACATCCAAAGTATAAGCATAGATCCCATCATTGTTTACCCGTAAATCATCAAAAACCTATTTCTAAAGTAAACCCCAATAATTCTTTCCTTAAACCTTCAAACTAACAATTATTGTATTGAACAAATGAATCCATGTAAATGACTCTATTCATTTTCCAAATTAATCATAATTGTATTCTTTAAATTTGTTTCCATTTTCTGTAAATCCATAGTTACCATGGCAATCAGATTATGTTAGCCTTATTTCTCTGGAACGCTCGTAACGTGTTTAAAAATGCTCTAGAGAGATTTCCCTAATGTGGTCCGTGTTAGTGAATTAGTTAAATTAAATAATTATTGTTTAAACAATTATTGATAAATACACGTATTTATTTACAAAAATTTTCAGGGGGGCGAGCAACAAGTTGTGCTCCAACACAGCTTGTGAACGGTCAACCAGTCATCTGATAAATCAACTGCTTGATTGGGATCCGCACCAAACTCAAACTCTGACAAAGTTAGGTACCAGAGACAAAGGTGTGCCATTTTATAGGCACCAAGCTCAAAATATCCCTTATTATAAATATTGTCTAGTTATATAACTCTCTTTGTCCCCCAAGGTTTTGTGTAATCTCTTTTTCGACTATTTTGCTCATAACTTCTTCATACGAAGTGGGAATGACCTCATTCTTTTTCGGTTACCTCTGTCTTTCAGTTCCCCACAGTATACAAGAAATTTTTTAGGATTTGGGCGATTAACAATTGGTGTTTCATCCTTATTTTCAATGTAAAGGATGACTTCCCTCTTTATTTTTGGAATCAACATACGTAGAAATGCAATTTGCATAACATGTAGAGCCTTTAAATGTATTATTTTTTACCGCAATCATTTTTTAGAAATTTTATAATAAAACTGAGTTCATCTAGTTTATAGTTTGGTTTTAAAAAAAGGATTTCGACTTCTAACGAAGTTACTAGACTTCCTTGAGTCAATGCATCCAAAATGCAAGCTTTTTTCGACTCTCAAGCCTCTAGACATGTAATTTGTGATGGAAATACTTTTTATGAACATTTTCTATTAAAGGGGAGTCTTTCTGCTTCATGATTTGGTCTTGATCATAGAGTTCCGACATCTAACGAAGACTGTGGACTTCCTTGAGTCATTTGTGTTTATGATATTTTATTCAAATTTTGCAATGATTATCTAGCTTAAAGAAGATCCTAGAATCGTTGAGAAGTTATTAACGGTTCCAAACCTTATCTCCTTCTTTCCATGTTTGATTATAGGTAATCTGTGACCTTTTTAAGAGATTAGAAGATCATTATTTGAAGGAGTATTTTGAGTTTGGTGCCTATCAAAAATGGTACACTTTTGCGTTTAGTGCCTAACTTTGTCAAAATCTGAGTTTGGTGCCCAGTCAACGAATTGACGTTGATTGACCGTGTTGACCATCCTATTTAGAGTTAAAATTATGAAATGACTAATAAAATTCTAAACTTCGTTTTATTCACTAACTGCACCTTATCTTCTACATACTCCATGTTTGAGAAATGAGAGTTGTTGATTTTCATTCACGGGGTTTTAGGTTCCACTCTTAATACCATCGCCATCTTCTTCCATTGCTAATCTCAAATCTTACACTGAGCTACTGTTATTTTCTCATATGACCACCAGTTTACACAAAATTAAATCCAAAGTATAAGCATAGATCCCATCATTGTTTACCCGTAAATCATCCAAAACCTATCTCTAATGTAAACCCCAATAATTGTTTCCTTAAACCTTCAAACTAACAATTATTGTATTGAACAAATGAATCCATGTAAATGACTCTATTCATTTTCCAAATTAATCATAATTGTATTCTTTAAATTTGTTTCCATTTTCTGTAAATCCATAGTTACCATGGCAATCAGATTATGTTAGCCCTATTTCTCTGGAACGCTCGTAACGTGTTTAAAAATGCTCTAGAGAGATTTCCCTAATGTGGTCCGTGTTAGTGAATTAGTTAAATTAAATAATTTATGTTTAAACAATTATTGATAAATACACGTATTTATTTACAAAATTTTGCAGGGGGGCGAGCAACAAGTTGTGCTCCAACACAGCTTTTGAACGGTCAACCAGTCATCGGATAAATCAACTGCTTGATTGGGATCCGCACCAAACTCAAACTCTGACAAAGTTAGGTACCAGAGACAAAGGTGTGCCATTTTATAGGCACCAAGCTCAAAATATCCTTTATTATAAATATTGTCTACTTATATAACTCTCTTTGTCCCCCAAGGTTTTGTGTAATCTCTTTCTCGACTATTTTGCTCATAACTTCCTCATACGAAGTGGGAATGACCTCATTCTTTTTCTGTTACCACTTTCTTTCAGTTCCCCACAGTATACAGGAAAAAATTTAGGAATTGGGAGATTAACAATTGGTGTTTCATCCTTATTTTCAATGTAAAGGATGACTTCCCTCTCTATTTTTGGAATCAACATACGTAGAAATGCAATTTGCATAACATGTAGAGCCTTTAAATGTATTATTTTTTACCGCAATCATTTTTTAGAAATTTTATAATAAAACTGAGTTCATCTAGTTTATAGTTTGGTTTTAAAAAAAGGATTTCGACTTCTAACGAAGTTACTAGACTTCCTTGAGTCAATGCATCCAAAATGCAAGCTTTTTTCGACTCTCAAGCCTCTAGACATGTAATTTGTGATGGAAATACTTTTTATGAACATTTTCTATTAAAGGGGAGTCTTTCTGCTTCATGATTTGGTCTTGATCATAGAGTTCCGACATCTAACGAAGACTGTGGACTTCCTTGAGTCATTTGTGTTTATGATATTTTATTCAAATTTTGCAATGATTATCTAGCTTAAAGAAGATCCTAGAATCGTTGAGAAGTTATTAACGATTCCAAACCTTATCTCCTTCTTTCCATGTTTGATTATAGGTAATCTGTGACCTTTTTAAGAGATTAGAAGATCATTATTTGAAGGAGTATTTTGAGTTTGGTGCCTATCAAAAATGGTACACTTTTGCGTTTAGTGCCTAACTTTGTCAAAATCTGAGTTTGGTGCCCAGTCAACGAATTGACGTTGATTGACCGTGTTGACCATCCTATTTAGAGTTAAAATTATGAAATGACTAATAAAATTATAAACTTCGTTTTATTCACTAACTGCACCTTATCTTCTACATACTCCATGTTTGAGAAATGAGAGTTGTTGATTTTCATTCACGGGGTTTTAGGTTCCACTCTTAATACCATCGCCATCTTCTTCCATTGCTAATCTCAAATCTTACACTGAGCTACTGTTATTTTCTCATATGACCACCAGTTTACACAAAATTAAATCCAAAGTATAAGCATAGATCCCATCATTGTTTACCCGTAAATCATCCAAAACCTATCTCTAATGTAAACCCCAATAATTGTTTCCTTAAACCTTCAAACTAACAATTATTGTATTGAACAAATGAATCCATGTAAATGACTCTATTCATTTTCCAAATTAATCATAATTGTATTCTTTAAATTTGTTTCCATTTTCTGTAAATCCATAGTTACCATGGCAATCAGATTATGTTAGCCCTATTTCTCTGGAACGCTCGTAACGTGTTTAAAAATGCTCTAGAGAGATTTCCCTAATGTGGTCCGTGTTAGTGAATTAGTTAAATTAAATAATTATTGTTTAAACAATTATTGATAAATACACGTATTTATTTACAAAATTTTGCAGGGGCGCGAGCAACAAGTTGTGCTCCAACACAGCTTTTGAACGGTCAACCAGTCATCGGATAAATCAACTGCTTGATTGGGATCCGCACCAAACTCAAACTCTGACAAAGTTAGGTACCAGAGACAAAGGTGTGCCATTTTATAGGCACCAAGCTCAAAATATCCTTTATTATAAATATTGTCTACTTATATAACTCTCTTTGTCCCCCAAGGTTTTGTGTAATCTCTTTCTCGACTATTTTGCTCATAACTTCCTCATACGAAGTGGGAATGACCTCATTCTTTTTCTGTTACCACTTTCTTTCAGTTCCCCACAGTATACAGGAAAAAATTTAGGAATTGGGAGATTAACAATTGGTGTTTCATCCTTATTTTCAATGTAAAGGATGACTTCCCTCTCTATTTTTGGAATCAACATACGTAGAAATGCAATTTGCATAACATGTAGAGCCTTTAAATGTATTATTTTTTACCGCAATCATTTTTTAGAAAATTTTATAATAAAACTGAGTTCATCTAGTTTATAGTTTGGTTTTAAAAAAAGGATTTCGACTTCTAACGAAGTCACTAGACTTCCTTGAGTCAATGCATCCAAAATGCAAGCTTTTTTCGACTCTCAAGCCTCTAGACATATAATTTGTGACGGAAATATTTTTTCTGAACATTTTCTATTAAAGGGGAGTGTTTCTGCTTCATGATTTGGGCTTGATCATAGAGTTCCGACATCTAACGAAGCCTGTGGACTTCCTTGAGTCATTTGTGTTTATGATATTTTATTCAAATTTTGCAATGATTATCTAGCTTAAAGAAGATCCTAGAATCGTTGAGAAGTTATTAACGGTTCCAAACCTTATCTCCTTCTTTCCATGTTTGATTATAGGTAATCTGTGACCTTTTTAAGAGATTAGAAGATCATTATTTGAAGGAGTATTTTGAGTTTGGTGCCTATAAAAAATGGTACACTTTTGCGTTTGGTGCCTAACTTTGTCAAAATCTGAGTTTGGTGCCCAATCAACGAATTGACGCTGATTGACCGTGTTGACCATCCTATTTAGAGTTAAAATTATGAAATGACTAATAAAATTCTAAACTTCGTTTTATTCACTAACTGCACCTTATCTTCTACATACTCCATGTTTGAGAAATGAGAGTTGTTGATTTTCATTCACGGGGTTTTAGGTTCCACTCTTAATACCATCGCCATCTTCTTCCATTGCTAATCTCAAATCTTACACTGAGCTACTGTTATTTTCTCATATGACCACCAGTTTACACAAAATTAAATCCAAAGTATAAGCATAGATCCCATCATTGTTTACCCGTAAATCATCCAAAACCTATCTCTAATGTAAACCCCAATAATTGTTTCCTTAAACCTTCAAACTAACAATTATTGTATTGAACAAATGAATCCATGTAAATGACTCTATTCATTTTCCAAATTAATCATAATTGTATTCTTTAAATTTGTTTCCATTTTCTGTAAATCCATAGTTACCATGGCAATCAGATTATGTTAGCCCTATTTCTCTGGAACGCTCGTAACGTGTTTAAAAATGCTCTAGAGAGATTTCCCTAATGTGGTCCGTGTTAGTGAATTAGTTAAATTAAATAATTATTGTTTAAACAATTATTGATAAATACACGTATTTATTTACAAAATTTTGCAGGGGGGCGAGCAACAAGTTGTGCTCCAACACAGCTTTTGAACGGTCAACCAGTCATCGGATAAATCAACTGCTTGATTGGGATCCGCACCAAACTCAAACTCTCACAAAGTTAGGTACCAGAGACAAAGGTGTGCCATTTTATAGGCACCAAGCTCAAAATATCCTTTATTATAAATATTGTCTACTTATATAACTCTCTTTGTCCCCCAAGGTTTTGTGTAATCTCTTTCTCGACTATTTTGCTCATAACTTCCTCATACGAAGTGGGAATGACCTCATTCTTTTTCTGTTACCACTTTCTTTCAGTTCCCCACAGTATACAGGAAAAAATTTAGGAATTGGGAGATTAAAAATTGGTGTTTCATCCTTATTTTCTATGTAAAGGATGACTTCCCTCTCTATTTTTGGAATCAACATACGTAGAAATGCAATTTGCATAACATGTAGAGCCTTTAAATGTATTATTTTTTACCGCAATCATTTTTTAGAAAATTTTATAAAACTGAGTTCATCTAGTTTATAGTTTGGTTTTAAAAAAAGGATTTCGACTTCTAACGAAGTCACTAGACTTCCTTGAGTCAATGCATCCAAAATGCAAGCTTTTTTCGACTCTCAAGCCTCTAGACATGTAATTTGTGACGGAAATATTTTTTCTGAACATTTTCTATTAAAGGGGAGTCTTTCTGCTTCATGATTTGGGATTGATCATAGAGTTCCGACATCTAACGAAGCCTGTGGACTTCCTTGAGTCATTTGTGTTTATGATATTTTATTCAAATTTTGCAATGATTATCTAGCTTAAAGAAGATCCTAGAATCGTTGAGAAGTTATTAACGGTTCCAAACCTTATCTCCTTCTTTCCATGTTTGATTATAGGTAATCTGTGACCTTTTTAAGAGATTAGAAGATCATTATTTGAAGGAGTATTTTGAGTTTGGTGCCTATAAAAAATGGTACACTTTTGCGTTTGGTGCCTAACTTTGTCAAAATCTGAGTTTGGTGCCCAATCAACGAATTGACGCTGATTGACCGTGTTGACCATCCTATTTAGAGTTAAAATTATTAAATGACTAATAAAATTCTAAACTTCGTTTTATTCACTAACTGCACCTTATCTTCTACATACTCCATGTTTGAGAAATGAGAGTTGTTGATTTTCATTCACGGGGTTTTAGGTTCCACTCTTAATACCATCGCCATCTTCTTCCATTGCTAATCTCAAATCTTACACTGAGCTACTGTTATTTTCTCATATGACCACCAGTTTACACAAAATTAAATCCAAAGTACAAGCATAGATCCCATCATTGTTTACCCGTAAATCATCCAAAACCTATTTCTAATGTAAACCCCAATAATTGTTTCCTTAAACCTTCAAACTAACAATTATTGTATTGAACAAATGAATCCATGTAAATGACTCTATTCATTTTCCAAATTAATCATAATTGTATTCTTTAAATTTGTTTCCATTTTCTGTAAATCCATAGTTACCATGGCAATCAGATTATGTTAGCCTTATTTCTCTGGAACGCTCGTAACGTGTTTAAAAATGCTCTAGAGAGATTTCCCTAATGTGGTCCGTGTTAGTGAATTAGTTAAATTAAATAATTATTGTTTAAACAATTATTGATAAATACACGTATTTATTTACAAAAGTTGGCAGGGGGGCGAGCAACAAGTTGTGCTCCAACACAGCTTGTGAACGGTCAACCAGTCATCTGATAAATCAACTGCTTGATTGGGATCCGCACCAAACTCAAACTCTGACAAAGTTAGGTACCAGAGACAAAGGTGTGCCATTTTATAGGCACCAAACTCAAAATATCCCTTATTATAAATATTGTCTACTTATATAACTCTCTTTGTCCCCCAAGGTTTTGTGTAATCTCTTTCTCGACTATTTTGCTCATAACTTCCTCATACGAAGTGGGAATGACCTCATTCTTTTTCTGTTACCACTGTCTTTCAGTTCCCCACAGTATACAAGAAAAAATTTAGGATTTGGGCGATTAAAAATTGGTGTTTCATCCTTATTTTGAATGTAAAGGATGACTTCCCTCTTAATTTTTGGAATCAACATACGTAGAAATGCAATTTGCATAACATGTAGAGCCTTTAAATGTATTATTTTTTACCGCAATCAGTTTTTAGAAAATTTTATAATAAAACTGAGTTCATCTAATTTATAGTTTGGTTTTAAAAAAAGGATTTCGACTTCTAACGAAGTCACTAGACTTCCTTGAGTCAATGCATCCAAAATGCAAGCTTTTTTCGACTCTCAAGCCTCTAGACATGTAATTTGTGACGGAAATATTTTTTCTGAACATTTTCTATTAAAGGGGAGTCTTTCTGCTTCATGATTTGGTCTTGATCATAGAGTTCCGACATCTAACGAAGCCTGTGGACTTCCTTGAGTCATTTGTGTTTATGATATTTTATTAAAATTTTGCAATGATTATCTAGCTTAAAGAAGATCCTAGAATCGTTGAGAAGTTATTAACGGTTCCAAACCTTATCTCCTTCTTTGCATGTTTGATTATAGGTAATCTGTGACCTTTTTAAGAGATTAGAAGATCATTATTTGAAGGAGTATTTTGAGTTTGGTGCCTATACAAAATGGTACACTTTTGCGTTTGGTGCCTAACTTTGTCAAAATCTGAGTTTGGTGCCCAGTCAACGAATTGACGTTGATTGACCGTGTTGACCATCCTATTTATAGTTAAAATTATGAAATGACTAATAAAATTATAAACTTCTTTTTATTCACTAACTGCACCTTATCTTCTACATACTCCATGTTTGAGAAATGAGAGTTGTTGATTTTCATTCACGGGGTTTTAGGTTCCACTCTTAATACCATCGCCATCTTCTTCCATTGCTAATCTCAAATATTAAACTGAGCTACTGTTATTTTCTCATATGACCACCAGTTACACAAAATTAAATCCAAAGTATAAGCATAGATCCCATCATTGTTTACCCGTAAATCATCCAAAACCTATTTCTAATGTAAACCCCAATAATTGTTTCCTTAAAACTTCAAACTAACAATTATTGTATTGAACAAATGAATCCATGTAAATGACTCTATTCATTTTCCAAATTAATCATTATTGTATTCTTTAAATTTGTTTCCATTTTATGTAAATCCATAGTTACCATGGCAATCAGATTATGTTAGTCTTATTTCTCTGGAACGCTCGTAACGTGTTTGAAAAATGCCCTAGAGAGATTTCCCTAATGTGGTCCGTGATAGTGAATTAGTTAAATTAAATAATTATTGTTTAAACAATTATTGAAAAATACAGGTATTTATTTACAAAAGTTGGCAGGGGGCGAGCAACAAGTTGTGCTCCAACACAGCTTGTGAACGGTCAACCAGTCATCCGATAAATCAACTGCTTGATTGGGATCCGCACCAAACTCAAACTCTGACAAAGTTAGGTACCAGAGACAAAGGTGTGCCATTTTATAGGCACCAAGCTCAAAATATCCCTTATTATAAATATTGTCTACTTATATAACTCTCTTTGTCCCCCAAGGTTTTGTGTAATCTCTTTCTCGACTATTTTGCTCATAACTTCCTCATACGAAGTGGGAATGACCTCATTCTTTTTCTGTTACCACTGTCTTTCAGTTCCCCACAGTATACAAGAAAAAATTTAGGATTTGGGCGATTAAAAATTGGTGTTTCATCCTTATTTTGAATGTAAAGGATGACTTCCCTCTTAATTTTTGGAATCAACATACGTAGAAATGCAATTTGCATAACATGTAGAGCCTTTAAATGTATTATTTTTTACCGCAATCAGTTTTTAGAAAATTTTATAATAAAACTGAGTTCATCTAATTTATAGTTTGGTTTTAAAAAAAGGATTTCGACTTCTAACGAAGTCACTAGACTTCCTTGAGTCAATGCATCCAAAATGCAAGCTTTTTTCGACTCTCAAGCCTCTAGACATGTAATTTGTGACGGAAATATTTTTTCTGAACATTTTCTATTAAAGGGGAGTCTTTCTGCTTCATGATTTGGTCTTGATCATAGAGTTCCGACATCTAACGAAGCCTGTGGACTTCCTTGAGTCATTTGTGTTTATGATATTTTATTAAAATTTTGCAATGATTATCTAGCTTAAAGAAGATCCTAGAATCGTTGAGAAGTTATTAACGGTTCCAAACCTTATCTCCTTCTTTGCATGTTTGATTATAGGTAATCTGTGACCTTTTTAAGAGATTAGAAGATCATTATTTGAAGGAGTATTTTGAGTTTGGTGCCTATACAAAATGGTACACTTTTGCGTTTGGTGCCTAACTTTGTCAAAATCTGAGTTTGGTGCCCAGTCAACGAATTGACGTTGATTGACCGTGTTGACCATCCTATTTATAGTTAAAATTATGAAATGACTAATAAAATTATAAACTTCGTTTTATTCACTAACTGCACCTTATCTTCTACATACTCCATGTTTGAGAAATGAGATTTGTTGATTTTCATTCACGGGGTTTTAGGTTCCACTCTTAATACCATCGCCATCTTCTTCCATTGCTAATCTCAAATATTAAACTGAGCTACTGTTATTTTCTCATATGACCACCAGTTACACAAAATTAAATCCAAAGTATAAGCATAGATCCCATCATTGTTTACCCGTAAATCATCCAAAACCTATTTCTAATGTAAACCCCAATAATTGTTTCCTTAAAACTTCAAACTAACAATTATTGTATTGAACAAATGAATCCATGTAAATGACTCTATTCATTTTCCAAATTAATCATTATTGTATTCTTTAAATTTGTTTCCATTTTATGTAAATCCATAGTTACCATGGCAATCAGATTATGTTAGTCTTATTTCTCTGGAACGCTCGTAACGTGTTTGAAAAATGCCCTAGAGAGATTTCCCTAATGTGGTCCGTGATAGTGAATTAGTTAAATTAAATAATTATTGTTTAAACAATTATTGAAAAATACAGGTATTTATTTACAAAAGTTGGCAGGGGGCGAGCAACAAGTTGTGCTCCAACACAGCTTGTGAACGGTCAACCAGTCATCCGATAAATCAACTGCTTGATTGGGATCCGCACCAAACTCAAACTCTGACAAAGTTAGGTACCAGAGACAAAGGTGTGCCATTTTATAGGCACCAAGCTCAAAATATCCCTTATTATAAATATTGTCTACTTATATAACTCTCTTTGTCCCCCAAGGTTTTGTGTAATCTCTTTTTCGACTATTTTGCTCATAACTTCTTCATACGAAGTGGGAATGACCTCATTCTTTTTCTGTTACCTCTGTCTTTCAATTCCCCATAGTATTTGGGCGATTAACAATTGGTGTTTCATCCTTATTTTTGATGTAAAGGATGACTTCCCTCTTTATTTTTAGAATCAACATACGTAGAAAAGCAATTTGCATAACATGTAGAGCCTTTAAATGTATTATTTTTTACCTCAATCATTTTTTAGAAAATTTTATAATAAAACTGAGTTCATCTAGTTTATAGTTTGGTTTTAAAATAAA
Source organism: Papaver somniferum (assembly GCF_003573695.1). NCBI lineage: Eukaryota > Viridiplantae > Streptophyta > Magnoliopsida > Ranunculales > Papaveraceae > Papaver > Papaver somniferum. The sequence goes on from NW_020620159.1 coordinate 387,129, forward strand.
GGATTTCGACTTCTAACGAAGTCACTAGACTTCCTTGAGTCAATGCATCCAAAATGCAAGCTTTTTTCGACTCTCAAGCCTCTAGACATGTAATTTGTGACGGAAATATTTTTTCTGAACATTATCTATTAAAGGGAAGTCTTTCTGCTTTATGATTTGGTCTTGATCGTAGAGTTCCGACATCTAACGAAGCCTGTGGACTTCCTTGAGTCATTTGTGTTTATGATATTTTATTCAAATTTTGCAATGATTATCTAGCTTAAAGAAGATCCTAGAATCGTTGAGAAGTTATTAACGGTTCCAAACCTTATCTCCTTCTTTCCATGTTTGATTATAGGTAATCTGTGACCTTTTTAAGAGATTAGAAGATCATTATTTGAAGGAGTATTTTGAGTTTGGTGCCTATAAAAAATGGTACACTTTTAAGTTTGGTGCCTAACTTTGTCAAAATCTGAGTTTGGTGCCCAGTCAACGAATTGACGTTGATTGACCGTGTTGACCATCCTATTTAGAGTTAAAATTATGAAATGACTAATAAAATTCTAAACTTCGTTTTATTCACTAACTGCACCTTATCTTCTACATACTCCATGTTTGAGAAATGAGAGTTGTTGATTTTCATTCACGGGGTTTTAGGTTCCACTCTTAATACCATCGCCATCTTCTTCCATTGCTAATCTCAAATCTTACACTGAGCTACTGTTATTTTCTCATATGACCACCAGTTTACACAAAATTAAATCCAAAGTATAAGCATAGATCCCATCATTGTTTACCCGTAAATCATCCAAAACCTATCTCTAATGTAAACCCCAATAATTGTTTCCTTAAACCTTCAAACTAACAATTATTGTATTGAACAAATGAATCCATGTAAATGACTCTATTCATTTTCCAAATTAATCATAATTGTATTCTTTAAATTTGTTTCCATTTTCTGTAAATCCATAGTTACCATGGCAATCAGATTATGTTAGCCCTATTTCTCTGGAACGCTCGTAACGTGTTTAAAAATGCTCTAGAGAGATTTCCCTAATGTGGTCCGTGTTAGTGAATTAGTTAAATTAAATAATTTATGTTTAAACAATTATTGATAAATACACGTATTTATTTACAAAATTTTGCAGGGGGGCGAGCAACAAGTTGTGCTCCAACACAGCTTTTGAACGGTCAACCAGTCATCGGATAAATCAACTGCTTGATTGGGATCCGCACCAAACTCAAACTCTCACAAAGTTAGGTACCAGAGACAAAGGTGTGCCATTTTATAGGCACCAAGCTCAAAATATCCTTTATTATAAATATTGTCTACTTATATAACTCTCTTTGTCCCCCAAGGTTTTGTGTAATCTCTTTCTCGACTATTTTGCTCATAACTTCCTCATACGAAGTGGGAATGACCTCATTCTTTTTCTGTTACCACTTTCTTTCAGTTCCCCACAGTATACAGGAAAAAATTTAGGAATTGGGAGATTAAAAATTGGTGTTTCATCCTTATTTTCTATGTAAAGGATGACTTCCCTCTCTATTTTTGGAATCAACATACGTAGAAATGCAATTTGCATAACATGTAGAGCCTTTAAATGTATTATTTTTTACCGCAATCATTTTTTAGAAAATTTTATAAAACTGAGTTCATCTAGTTTATAGTTTGGTTTTAAAAAAAGGATTTCGACTTCTAACGAAGTCACTAGACTTCCTTGAGTCAATGCATCCAAAATGCAAGCTTTTTTCGACTCTCAAGCCTCTAGACATGTAATTTGTGACGGAAATATTTTTTCTGAACATTTTCTATTAAAGGGGAGTCTTTCTGCTTCATGATTTGGTCTTGATCATAGAGTTCCGACATCTAACGAAGCCTGTGGACTTCCTTGAGTCATTTGTGTTTATGATATTTTATTAAAATTTTGCAATGATTATCTAGCTTAAAGAAGATCCTAGAATCGTTGAGAAGTTATTAACGGTTCCAAACCTTATCTCCTTCTTTGCATGTTTGATTATAGGTAATCTGTGACCTTTTTAAGAGATTAGAAGATCATTATTTGAAGGAGTATTTTGAGTTTGGTGCCTATACAAAATGGTACACTTTTGCGTTTGGTGCCTAACTTTGTCAAAATCTGAGTTTGGTGCCCAGTCAACGAATTGACGTTGATTGACCGTGTTGACCATCCTATTTATAGTTAAAATTATGAAATGACTAATAAAATTATAAACTTCGTTTTATTCACTAACTGCACCTTATCTTCTACATACTCCATGTTTGAGAAATGAGATTTGTTGATTTTCATTCACGGGGTTTTAGGTTCCACTCTTAATACCATCGCCATCTTCTTCCATTGCTAATCTCAAATATTAAACTGAGCTACTGTTATTTTCTCATATGACCACCAGTTACACAAAATTAAATCCAAAGTATAAGCATAGATCCCATCATTGTTTACCCGTAAATCATCCAAAACCTATTTCTAATGTAAACCCCAATAATTGTTTCCTTAAAACTTCAAACTAACAATTATTGTATTGAACAAATGAATCCATGTAAATGACTCTATTCATTTTCCAAATTAATCATTATTGTATTCTTTAAATTTGTTTCCATTTTATGTAAATCCATAGTTACCATGGCAATCAGATTATGTTAGTCTTATTTCTCTGGAACGCTCGTAACGTGTTTGAAAAATGCCCTAGAGAGATTTCCCTAATGTGGTCCGTGATAGTGAATTAGTTAAATTAAATAATTATTGTTTAAACAATTATTGAAAAATACAGGTATTTATTTACAAAAGTTGGCAGGGGGCGAGCAACAAGTTGTGCTCCAACACAGCTTGTGAACGGTCAACCAGTCATCCGATAAATCAACTGCTTGATTGGGATCCGCACCAAACTCAAACTCTGACAAAGTTAGGTACCAGAGACAAAGGTGTGCCATTTTATAGGCACCAAGCTCAAAATATCCCTTATTATAAATATTGTCTACTTATATAACTCTCTTTGTCCCCCAAGGTTTTGTGTAATCTCTTTCTCGACTATTTTGCTCATAACTTCCTCATACGAAGTGGGAATGACCTCATTCTTTTTCTGTTACCACTGTCTTTCAGTTCCCCACAGTATACAAGAAAAAATTTAGGATTTGGGCGATTAAAAATTGGTGTTTCATCCTTATTTTGAATGTAAAGGATGACTTCCCTCTTTATTTTTGGAATCAACATACGTAGAAATGCAATTTGCATAACATGTAGAGCCTTTAAATGTATTATTTTTTACCGCAATCAGTTTTTAGAAAATTTTATAATAAAACTGAGTTCATCTAGTTTATAGTTTGGTTTTAAAAAAAGGATTTCGACTTCTAACGAAGTCACTAGACTTCCTTGAGTCAATGCATCCAAAATGCAAGCTTTTTTCGACTCTCAAGCCTCTAGACATGTAATTTGTGACGGAAATATTTTTTCTGAACATTTTCTATTAAAGGGGAGTCTTTCTGCTTCATGATTTGGTCTTGATCATAGAGTTCCGACATCTAACGAAGCCTGTGGACTTCCTTGAGTCATTTGTGTTTATGATATTTTATTAAAATTTTGCAATGATTATCTAGCTTAAAGAAGATCCTAGAATCGTTGAGAAGTTATTAACGGTTCCAAACCTTATCTCCTTCTTTGCATGTTTGATTATAGGTAATCTGTGACCTTTTTAAGAGATTAGAAGATCATTATTTGAAGGAGTATTTTGAGTTTGGTGCCTATACAAAATGGTACACTTTTGCGTTTGGTGCCTAACTTTGTCAAAATCTGAGTTTGGTGCCCAGTCAACGAATTGACGTTGATTGACCGTGTTGACCATCCTATTTATAGTTAAAATTATGAAATGACTAATAAAATTATAAACTTCGTTTTATTCACTAACTGCACCTTATCTTCTACATACTCCATGTTTGAGAAATGAGATTTGTTGATTTTCATTCACGGGGTTTTAGGTTCCACTCTTAATACCATCGCCATCTTCTTCCATTGCTAATCTCAAATATTAAACTGAGCTACTGTTATTTTCTCATATGACCACCAGTTACACAAAATTAAATCCAAAGTATAAGCATAGATCCCATCATTGTTTACCCGTAAATCATCCAAAACCTATTTCTAATGTAAACCCCAATAATTGTTTCCTTAAAACTTCAAACTAACAATTATTGTATTGAACAAATGAATCCATGTAAATGACTCTATTCATTTTCCAAATTAATCATTATTGTATTCTTTAAATTTGTTTCCATTTTATGTAAATCCATAGTTACCATGGCAATCAGATTATGTTAGTCTTATTTCTCTGGAACGCTCGTAACGTGTTTGAAAAATGCCCTAGAGAGATTTCCCTAATGTGGTCCGTGATAGTGAATTAGTTAAATTAAATAATTATTGTTTAAACAATTATTGAAAAATACAGGTATTTATTTACAAAAGTTGGCAGGGGGCGAGCAACAAGTTGTGCTCCAACACAGCTTGTGAACGGTCAACCAGTCATCCGATAAATCAACTGCTTGATTGGGATCCGCACCAAACTCAAACTCTGACAAAGTTAGGTACCAGAGACAAAGGTGTGCCATTTTATAGGCACCAAGCTCAAAATATCCCTTATTATAAATATTGTCTACTTATATAACTCTCTTTGTCCCCCAAGGTTTTGTGTAATCTCTTTTTCGACTATTTTGCTCATAACTTCTTCATACGAAGTGGGAATGACCTCATTCTTTTTCTGTTACCTCTGTCTTTCAATTCCCCATAGTATTTGGGCGATTAACAATTGGTGTTTCATCCTTATTTTTGATGTAAAGGATGACTTCCCTCTTTATTTTTAGAATCAACATACGTAGAAAAGCAATTTGCATAACATGTAGAGCCTTTAAATGTATTATTTTTTACCTCAATCATTTTTTAGAAAATTTTATAATAAAACTGAGTTCATCTAGTTTATAGTTTGGTTTTAAAATAAAGGATTTCGACTTCTAACGAAGTCACTAGACTTCCTTGAGTCAATGCATCCAAAATGCAAGCTTTTTTCGACTCTCAAGCCTCTAGACATGTAATTTGTGACGGAAATATTTTTTCTGAACATTATCTATTAAAGGGAAGTCTTTCTGCTTTATGATTTGGTCTTGATCGTAGAGTTCCGACATCTAACGAAGCCTGTGGACTTCCTTGAGTCATTTGTGTTTATGATATTTTATTCAAATTTTGCAATGATTATCTAGCTTAAAGAAGATCCTAGAATCGTTGAGAAGTTATTAACGGTTCCAAACCTTATCTCCTTCTTTCCATGTTTGATTATAGGTAATTTGTGACCTTTTTAAGAGATTAGAAGATCATTATTTGAAGGAGTATTTTGAGTTTGGTGCCTATAAAAAATGGTACACTTTTGCGTTTGGTGCCTAACTTTGTCAAAATCTGAGTTTGGTGCCCAGTCAACGAATTGACGTTGATTGACCGTGTTGACCATCCTATTTAGAGTTAAAATTATGAAATGACTAATAAAATTCTAAACTTCGTTTTATTCACTAACTGCACCTTATCTTCTACATACTCCATGTTTGAGAAATGAGAGTTGTTGATTTTCATTCACGGGGTTTTAGGTTCCACTCTTAATACCATCGCCATCTTCTTCCATTGCTAATCTCAAATCTTACACTGAGCTACTGTTATTTTCTCATATGACCACCAGTTTACACAAAATTAAATCCAAAGTACAAGCATAGATCCCATCATTGTTTACCCGTAAATCATCCAAAACCTATTTCTAATGTAAACCCCAATAATTGTTTCCTTAAACCTTCAAACTAACAATTATTGTATTGAACAAATGAATCCATGTAAATGACTCTATTCATTTTCCAAATTAATCATTATTGTATTCTTTAAATTTGTTTCCATTTTCTGTAAATCCATAGTTACCATGGCAATCAGATTATGTTAGCCTTATTTCTCTGGAACGCTCGTAACGTGTTTGAAAAATGCTCTAGAGAGATTTCCCTAATGTGGTCCGTGTTAGTGAATTAGTTAAATTAAAAAATTATTGTTTAAACAATTATTGATAAATACACGTATTTATTTACAATAGTTGGCAGGGGGGCGAGCAACAAGTTGTGCTCCAACACAGCTTGTGAACGGTCAACCAGTCATCCGATTAATCAACTGCTTGATTGGGATCCGCACCAAACTCAAACTCTGACAAAGTTAGGTACCAGAGACAAAGGTGTGCCATTTTATAGGCACCAAGCTCAAAATATCCCTTATTATAAATATTGTCTACTTATATAACTCTCTTTGTCCCCCAAGGTTTTGTGTAATCTATTTTTCGACTATTTTGCTCATAACTTCTTCATACAAGTGGGAATGACCTCATTCTTTTTCTGTTACCTATGTCTTTCAGTTCCCCACAGTATACAAGAAAAAATTTAGGATTTGGGCCATTAACAATTGGTGTTTCATCCTTATTTTCAATGTAAAGGATGACTTCCCTCTTTATTTTTGGAATCAACATACGTAGAAATGAAATTTTCATAACATGTAGAGCCTTTAAATGTATTATTTTTTACCGCAATCATTTTTTAGAAAATTTTATAATAAAACTGAGTTCATCAAGTTTATAGTTTGGTTTTAAAAAAAGGATTTCGACTTCTAACGAAGTCACTAGACTTCCTTGAGTCAATGCATCCAAAATGCAAGCTTTTTGCGACTCTCAAGCCTCTAGACATGTAATTTGTGACGGAAATATTTTTTCTGAACATTTTCTATTAAAGGGAAGTCTTTCTGCTTCATGATTTGGTCTTGATCATAGAGTTCCGACATCTAACGAAGCCTGTGGACTTCCTTGAGTCATTTTTGTTTATGATATTTTATTCAAATTTTGCAATGATTATCTAGCTTAAAGAAGATCCTAGAATCGTTAAGAAGTTATTAACGGTTCCAAACCTTATCTCCTTCTTTCCATGTTTGATTATAGGTAATCTGTGACCTTTTTAAGAGATTAGAAGATCATTATTTGAAGGAGTATTTTGAGTTTGGTGCCTATAAAAATGGTACACTTTTGCGTTTGGTGCCTAACTTTGTCAAAATCTGAGTTTGGTGCCCAGTCAACGAATTGACGTTGATTGACCGTGTTAACCATCCTATTTAGAGTTAAAATTATGAAATGACTAATAAAATTCTAAACTTCGTTTTATTCACTAACTGCACCTTATCTTCTACATACTCCATGTTTGAGAAATGAGAGTTGTTGATTTTCATTCACGGGGTTTTAGGTTCCACTCTTAATACCATCGCCATCTTCTTCCATTGCTAATCTCAAATCTTACACTGAGCTACTGTTATTTTCTCATATGACCACCAGTTTACACAAAATTAAATCCAAAGTATAAGCATAGATCCCATCATTGTTTACCCGTAAATCATCCAAAACCTATTTCTAATATAAACCCCAATAATTGTTTCCTTAAACCTTTAAACTAACAATTATTGTATTGAACAAATGAATCCATGTAAATGACTCTATTCATTTTCCAAATTAATCATTATTGTATTCTTTAAATTTGTTTCCATTTTATGTAAATCCATAGTTACCATGGCAATCAGATTATGTTAGCCCTATTTCTCTGGAACGCTCGCAACGTGTTTAAAAATGCTCTAGAGAGATTTCCCTAATGTGGTCCGTGTTAGTGAATTAGTTAAATTAAATAATTATTGTTTAAACAATTATTGACAAATACACGTATTTATTTACAAAAGTTGGCAGGGGGCGAGCAACAAGTTGTGCTCCAACACAGCTTGTGAACGGTCAACTAGTCATCCGATAAATCAACTGCTTGATTGGGATCCGCACCAAACTCAAACTCTGACAAAGTTAGGTACCAGAGACAAAGGTGTACCATTTTATAGGCACCAAGCTCAAAATATCCCTTCTTATAAATATTGTCTACTTATATAACTCTCTTTGTCCCCCAAGGTTTTGTGTAATCTCTTTTTCGACTATTTTGCTCATAACTTCTTCATACAAGTGGGAATGACCTCATTCTTTTTCTGTTACCTCTGTCTATCAGTTCCCCACAGTATACAAGAAAAAATTTAGGATTTGGGCCATTAACAATTGGTGTTTCATCCTTATTTTCAATGTAAAGGATGACTTCCCTCTTTATTTTTGGAATCAACATACGTAGAAATGCAATTTGCATAACATGTAGAGCCTTTAAATGTATTATTTTTTACCGCAATCATTTTTTAGAAAATTTTATAATAAAACTGAGTTCATCTAGTTTATAGTTTGGTTTTAAAAAAAGGATTTCGACTTCTAACGAAGTCACTAGACTTCCATGAGTCAATGCATCCAAAATGCAAGCTTTTTTCGACTCTCAAGCCTCTAGACATGTAATTTGTGACGGAAATATTTTTTCTGGACATTTTCTATTAAAGGGGAGTCTTTCAGTTTCATGATTTGGTCTTGATCATAGAGTTCCGACATCTAACGAAGCTTGTGGATTTCCTTGGGTCATTTGTGTTTATGATATTTTATTCAAATTTTGTAATGATTATCTAGCTTAAAGAAGATCTTAGAATCGTTGAGAAGTTATTAACGGTTCCAAACCTTATCTCCTTCTTTCCATGTTTGATTATAGGTAATCTGTGACCTTTTTAAGAGATTAGAAGATCATTATTTGAAGGAGTATTTTGAGTTTGGTGCCTATAAAAATGGTACACTTTTGCGTTTGGTTCCTAACTTTGTCAAAATCTGAGTTTGGTGCCCAGTGAACGAATTGACGTTGATTGACCGTGTTGACCATCCTATTTAGAGTTAAAATTATGAAATGACTAATAAAATTCTAAACTTCGTTTTATTCACTAACTGCACCTTATCTTCTACATACTCCATGTTTGAGAAATGAGAGTTGTTGATTTTCATTCACGGGATTTTAGGTTCCACTCTTAATACCATCGCCATCTTCTTCCATTGCTAATCTCAAATCTTACACTGAGCTACTGTTGTTTTCTCATATGACAACCAGTTTACACAATATTAAATCCAAAGTATAAGCATAGATCCCATCATTGTTTACCGGTAAATCATCCAAAACCTATTTCTAATGTAAACCCCAATAATTGTTTCCTTAAACCTTCAAACTAACAATTATTGTATTGAACAAATGAATCCATGTAAATGACTCTATTCATTTTCCAAATTAATCATTATTGTATTCTTTAAATTTGTTTCCATTTTTTGTAAATCCATAGTTACCATGGCAATCAGATTATGTTAGCCTTATTTCTCTGGAACGCTCGTAACGTGTTTGAAAAATGCTCTAGAGAGATTTCTCTAATGTGGTCCGTTTTAGTGAATTAGTTAAATTAAATAATTATTGTTTAAACAGTTATTGACAAATACACGTATTTATTTACAAAAGTTGGCATGGGGGCTAGCATCAAGTTGTGCTCCAACACAGCTTGTGAACGGTCAACCAGTCATCCGATAAATCAACTGCTTGATTGGGATCCGCACCAAGCTCAAACTCTGACAAAGTTAGGTACCAGAGACAAAGGTGTGCCATTTTATAGGCACCGAGCTCAAAATATCCCTTATTATAAATATTGTCTACTTATATAATGAACGATAAAATACAATTGCAGCTGCTGTTGAGACTGAACATCGACCCCGTCCTGTGCGTCTTAGACGCTGTTGATTAACGACGGTCTACGCAAGTCTGTTCTTCGTGTTCTTGGTGTTCTTCATCAGCAGCAGCAGCAGAAACAGAGTTTCATCAACTCTTGATTTCTTGCACATGAGCTATCCTCTCGCCCCCAAACTCTCGACACCTTCTCTGGGACCAAATATCCATATAAATACTCGACAGCACCACATTAATTCTTCCAATCTTCACCATAACTCGCAGTAAAGAGAATATATTCTCGGGTTTTTTTCTTTCTTTTCCTGCCTTCGTCTGTGCCTGTAGCTGTCAATAATCATTCAATCACGCCTAAACAGGTCGTGCACACGTCTCAGATTTCTTTGAACATGTTGTAAACACACGCCAATCCTCCACAGAATATCATCGATGCGTGATATTCTCGCTTTTCCATGTTCTCTTCAAACCGAGAATCAAGCCCAATTGGATCGATCCCAATCACCACAATATCTTCCTATATCCATATCACGTCTACCCAACAAAAATCAGAGGTTTAATCTACCTCTAACCCCTCCAAAAATCGATCGACCCAACTGCCAATGATAACAAATATTTTCCCGCCAAATTTTTTTATTTGAATTTGAGAAGAAAGTGTCCTCCCCCTAATCCTGTACGGGTGTCCCTTTAGAAATTTGGGTGGAAATAGTTATTTTTCTAGGTGTTTTTAACAACTCCTCTGGGTGCTTTTAGCGCAATACTGGGGTGCCTTTAGTAATTTCTCCAGGGTGTAAAACACTACTTTTCGAGCCAATTTCACCGCAAGAGCTTATTTCTCTACAAAAACCTACAAAGACATACAATAACAAAATAAATAACAAATCGAGCACTAACAATACATACAATTGAGACATATTAGACACATAAATGTGTCTATCACATATTGGCGGAAGTTTTCGAACCGGAAATTTCTGCTGAGTTTGGAAACTTAACAAACTCAAATCCGATTGCTTAAGTACGCATACCCGTACGCATACTTAAGCTGGTTACTTTGTCAAGTCGGTCAGTTCATGGACTTAAACATTTAAATCATAAGGAATGCAATCTTTGCGAACCGTGGATATAATGTACATGATTGATTCATGTGAATCAAACCGATTTTATTTCAATTGTGTTTTCTAAACAATTGAACAACTCTTTAACTAGTTTCGTTTGGGTCATTTGAACTAGTTATGGTTAAGATGAATAAGGTTGATATGAGAGTAATCATATGGCTAAACTTGGTTAACTATTTGTGAACCAACTGGTGTACACGTTTGGGTGCGTTTACATAAACCTAAATGAGGGTACATTTCATTTGCGTGTAACAAGCTAAGTTCGATCGAACGGTTGAAAGATATTAACTTGGTTGAATCAGGTTTCTCATGTAACGGTGATTTTTGAATGCTTGTTACCAAGGTAACTTAGATTGCAAACCATGATTTGAAAACTATATAAAGGAGAACTCTAGCAACTGGGAAGACTAATCCTGTGTGTTACTAGTTGCACAACTAGAGTCGATTCTCCTTTGACCTTAGGTTTCTTCTCGAGACCATGTAGGTTAACGACTTGAAGACTTCATTGGAATTGTGAAGCCAGACTCAACTATGTAGTTGCATGATCTGATGTTGTTGTTTCTATCGTGTTGAGTGCAATCACAATAATTGGCTCGAGATTTTATATCTCCGATAGGCAAGATAGAAAAGTAATCACAAACAAACTTCGTCTCATCGTTTGTGATTCCACAATAACTTGTTTCGCTAGTTGAATAAGTTTATTGTGAGGTGATTGATAATACTAGGTTGTTCTTCGTTAATATAAGTTTGAGTTATCAATTGGTTCATGTTCACCTTGATTTATCAAAAGACGGAAAAAAACTGCTGGGTATTTCTGTGGGAGACATATTTATTCAATCCTATAAACTTTTTTGTGTGAAACAGATTTGTCTATCAAGTCTTCGACTTTGAGTCGTAGCAACTCTTAGTTGTGGGTGAGATCAGCTAAGGGAATCAAGTGTGTAGTATCCTGCTGGGATCAGAGACGTAAGAAGCGCAACTGTACCTTGAATCAGTGTGAAATTGATTAGGATTCAAGTACAGTCCAGTCCGAAGTTAATTGGTAGTGGGCTAGTATCTGTAGCGGCTTAATACAGTGTGGTGTTATAGTGATCTACACTACAAATAAGTAATCAGGTTCAATCCTACAGGATCTACACTATAGAAATTGAAGATAAACCTCAATTGAGGTAAGGAGAAAACACAACAATAATTTTATTCGATTGTCCCAAAGAGGATTACAAACTCGACACATATACTAGGAAAGAATAATGTCACATGTGCCAGCCGCATTTGCTAACATAACTAATTACACCCTAGGTGCCCTATAAGAATGGGACATGACAAATACCCACCCCTCCAAACCATCCTTGTCCTCAAGGATGTTAAATGAGTTGTATCCCGAATGCAACTAATGCAAATCCTCCAATGCAGTAAAAGATGTGAATGTGATCTTGATATGAAGTCGATTACAGACTCGGCACATATACAAGGGAAGAATAATGGCACATGTGCCATCCGCATTTGCTAACATAACTAATTACACCCTGGGTGCCCTATAAGAATGGGACATGACAAATACCCACCCCTCCAAACCATCCTTGTCCTCAAGGTTGTTAAATGAGTTGTATCCCGAATGCAACTGATGCAGATCCTCCAATGCAGTAAAAGATGTGAATGTGATCTTGATATGAAGTTGGGATGATCTAGCCTGGAGGAATACATAGTTGCTGCTTCTCGGATAATGCCAGAGATGTATACTTGTAACCATGTATGCCAATGATTCCATAGCAACCAAGAATAACAACTTCAAAATTAGCATGGCAATGGATGGTATCAGCAGCCTTGAGTATAAGAGATCCCTTTTCATAACCAGCAGGGGTATGATCATTGTTCCTCATCATTTCTCCCCTGCAACTGGCTTGTATAAAAACCTGTAGTTGCAAACATACTCTCACTACAAACACATCAAGCCAATATCTTCCGAGAAGGACAGGAATTGCACTGATGGCATGTATGTCAAGCTCCTTACCTTTTACAATGGATGGTGCCTTTCACTGCTCAAAGCCATGTGTGACAAATGTGTGGTCCTCCATCACCTTAAATACTGAAATAAGTTCATTTTCTGCTAAACCTATCTGCAAGATGGCAATGACAAAAACTTGCGGACAGATATTGAAGCAAGTTGCACAACCACTGTACTCTACAGCTAGAAGAACTTGGACATCAATTGCGATATAGGCTCGGGCATAGGCTTCGAGAGGAGTTATTGTGGAAGGACAGTAGGTGTTAAGACTCCCAATTGGCACCAACAGTATCTCTTTACCTCTGAACTTGTGCATGATCATTTCAGTTTGGCATATCCAAAAGATGAATTTATAGCATTGGATCCTAACTATATTGTAGTGCTCGTAAATTCTTGAGTTATTCCTGCAACATAATGCCTCGTATCTGGATGGGATGCATCAATAGAAACATGAATCCAATATTTCTCACCCCGTAATTCATATAAAGCATTTGTCGTCAGTACAGAGTTGCAGGTTCTTCTTTTGCCTTTATTGTTGTGACGTTAGTCCTAAAGAAATTCAATTGGTGGTTATATTCATTAATATAGTCAACTGCCACCAGACAGTACTTTCCCAGAATCTTTCTTCCTGGAGTTAAGATAAATTGCTGCCACCCATGACCAGAAGTGAACCCTGACGTAATATCGTCTTCATCAACACTACATGACCCTGAATTGTACCACTGGGATTCCCATCTCAGTAGTACATAGCTAAGCTTATCATAATAACTTGCTGTAACCTTCCACCTCAAGTAATCCACCAATTTTAGCACATTCAGAATTTGAACCACCTTGAGTAAGACTTGGGTTCCCACTAACCTTGCAAGAAATCTGGTCCAGCTATAACTTTCTGTTGTTTCATATAACCAATCCAACAAATAACTGTTACAAGGAAATAAGTAGCTAGTGGAATGAGAAATGAATACAACCACCACATGGTTGAAACAATAATTAAGATACTGTGCAAGGTCAGCTGTGGCAGGATAACTCCAATTGGGATGCTTAACTGCCATTAAATCTCTATCTGATCTTTCCGAAGCATTCTGACGCATTATGAACTCCAAGAAAATGAACATAACTAGCCAGAACATATGTGTAGGAAGGAAACCCAACCCAAGGCGCATACTGAATTGCCTGAGTACTCTTTTCTTGACTTGGAAAATTCACAAGAGAACAAACATGGGACTCAACAGGATCACTATCTGAAACCAAGACTTTAAGCAATTGGGTAGAAAATCGATAAAAACAAACATCACCATCAGGCCCTAGCTGCAGCAGTTGATAAACAGAAGAATGAAGATGCACACCTGAAATATTGAACGAAAGTGGGTTTATGCATTGAGCCCTGAGATCGAAAACGCAGCAGCAAGGATAACAGAGAAAATGTTCGCTCTTTGGTTTCCCTTTCCATACGAGGAGCATAGTATGGCTGACACGATTCTCCAGCTCGTAAGCGCTACTACTTGTATCATCTAACAACTTGCCTCGATCAAATATGATGATAATGAATAGGTATTCATCAATCCTGACTTTATAACTTGCCTTACCCATGTTAGCAATTATTTGAGAAATCTGCTCAGTTACAATCACAGATATTTCAAGTAAATCATATCTCTTAACAATGAAGAATATCACCATAAGAGAATAGACATGGAACCAAGGGACACCATCTTCTAGTTTATACACTCTAATCACTTGTGAAGACCATACAACTGCTACACAACAGACTTGCTATTCATAAATCTGCTCTTGAACAATTTCTTTACAGTATTTACCCAACAGAGAGGTTAAACTACTCTGGTATATATTGTCCCTCGGTGACATTTCCAGAAACAGATAACCGCTAACCTCACAGTCACCTTCCTTAGCCAACACCAATTCAATTGAATTCAAAAACAATAATTCTAGTTGGTACCCATTTGTAAGAACTTCTTCATTGGGTTTATCCATTAAAATCGAACAAACATTAAGTATAAATGAACAAGGACAGGTTAAACCCGAACTGAATTCACAGTCATCCACATAAAAGAAAGGCCTCTGAATCAGTTCAAATCCTTTTCCACGATCAAACATTCTTCGCACAGTATCGAAGAGAAGAAATAGACTTTCATCAATTTTATCCATTTTAAGTTGTAAGAGAAAATCAATCCTTACCGCAACACAGAATCCAAGCTTCACTCTCAGGCATTTTATTTAACAATATCCAACCATTACTAGTAATACTACCTTTGGCTAATTTACAAGCAACTATTACATTAAACATCAAACCTGAACAGTACCCATGCTCACAAACAAGCTCATTAATGAATTTTCCATCATAATCATCCATTAGAGTTAGAATCAACCCGTTAAAACTTAAAATTAATCAAGCAAGAAGTAAGTATATCAAAACTGAACTTAGAACTGCTGCTAACACAATAAGGATACTTGTCAATAGTTAAAGAATCTTTTCCGCGATCAATTACTCTAGTTGTAAAGTTGAAACAAGGGTGATAAGATTTCTGACTAACCATTTGGTGACTGATAACGTATTTTCCCTTGAAACACATAATACCCAATTGAAGCATTTTAACAAGCAGATAATGCCCATCACCAGTATAACCATCCTCAACCTGAACCATTGCAAATGAATTCCTAAACAACGAATTGAATCTATATCCATGTTTTAAAACTAACTCATCAACAGTTCTCCCATGGTAATTATCAATGAAAACTGACCCATCAACAAACTTTCCACGATCAAATATGGAATGAGTAAAATCAAGATGGAGATAAAGAAAATTCTTACAATTCAGAACGAGGTGAGTAATGAAATCCTTGGAGGACTCAATTCGATCTGGTGTTTCAACTTCTTCAAATGGTATACTCTTACCAGTAAGTGAATCAACATCTTCAGATTCAACAAAGAAATATGGATGAATCAACTCTAATTCAGGAGAATCATCATCTTCATCTTCCAATGGGGTTGACGAATTTCGGCTGAAATCAGTGACCAACTCTCTGTTAATTGAGTCTTCAATAATTTCTTCGCTGACAATTACATACTCCATCTTGGTTATTTCTGCAACCTCAGCAACTTCGATTGAAGTTAACTCCTTCGTTGATACCTGGTTTAATTTTCTAGTGTGAAGCTCTATCTTCCACGATTGATGAGATCCAACAAATTTAGGAGATTTCTGGTTCCGATTTGGTGAACTATCTCCCAATTGAATTAGGTAATCCAATCGAAGATTGATTACTTCACACCTTGCACCTGCACTGAAACTGACACGGCACACACAGACATGGGGATCGGCAAAAATTCAAAATCATCAGGACACGGACACATCTATATATAGATTATTAAAATAATTTTTATATACTAAGATCATAGTATTATAGTATATCAAATACATTAATCACGCAAATACAGGAAAAAGCTCAATTTTATGCCATTAGGTTAGCTCATATATAGAAAAATTAACTATTATATTGATTTCTTTGACACACTGGGTCACCAAATTACTAAAATGGAAAATAAATTTCTTCAGTGTGTCGTGTCGGTGTCCCACGTGTGTCGTGCGTCCGTCGCGCGTCTGACGCGGACACGACGCAAATACCGGTGTGTCCGTGCTTCACTGCCTTGCACTCATTACAACCCTCAAATACATGATAAATCCAAGGAAAGACCGTCTATTATACCACTTATAGTGATCTACACTACAAATAAGTAATCAGGTTCAATCCTACAGGATCTACACTGTAGAAATTGAAGATAAACCTCAATTGAGGTAAGAAGAAAACACAACAATAATTCTATTCAATTGTCTGAAAGAGGATTACAGACTCGGTACACATAATAGGGAAGAATAATGGCACATGTGCCAGCTGCATTTGCTAACATAACTAATTAGTCCCTGGGTGCCCTTATACCTGGGTTCCCTATAAGAATGGGACACGATTCAATCTTGATGAGGCCCCGGGGTTATTCTGTATCTGCGGTTTTTTCGTTAACAAAATTCTGGTGTTTGTGTTATTTCTTTTATTACATTATATTTTGTTATATATCACAGGTTGTGCATTAAGATCAATCAATTAGAATATCCAACCTTTGGTTGTTGATTTACATTGATTGACACTTGAACATTGGTCTTTGGTACCATTCAAGTTGTTTCACATAATAATCAGGCTCGCGGATTTCTATCTGTTTGGTTTGCTGATTACATTGTGAACCATAGATATTAAAACTCTTTGATATACTTTACTCTAGATTGAGTCTGACTGTCTAGTTGATTCTCTAGAAAGTTTATTGGATTAAGTCCTCTCAGATTGCCAAACGAATTGTTGGGTGTGGTTGTTATACCCCCGCATTTTCAATTAGTATCAGAGCAGGCAAACACATTAAAGACCTTATAAGTATGTGTTTGTAGCAATATGACTATATGGACGAGTCTATCTCTGATAACGTACTAGTTCAGAAATTACCAGATGTTTTGCAAAGCTTGGATTCTCCTGAGAGAACTATCACATCTAAGTTAATATATAAACATGTAGAAACTTTTGATAACTAGGAAACACTCCTAGAACAAGTGTTGGATGAACTTTCTGACGGGGTGATTCAGATTTTGATAGAGATGTGGATGAGGAAGTCTCGGAGTATGTTAAGCTTTTGAATTTGTTGGAAAATAAAACCTCTCATGTCACACCTTTTCTGACTAATTTATGTCGGACAAACAAGAAATTGAGAAGATGTTACGCAAGTATTTTTATTTTGAATCGTTCAAACAAATCTATCCTCAAGGATTCTGAGAAAAAACTACGTATAAATTCACTTGAATATGATGATCTTTATCAAAAGTATTTTTTGTTGGAAGGAAAACTTACCGAAACTTAAGCAAGGATTAACTCTCAACAAACAAGTTTTGATGACAAAGAAAGCGCTTATCTCGCTCAAGAAAAATTCCTTGAGGCTCATTTAGCTGTTTCTCTTGATAAAATCAAGATGTTGGAAGATGACTTGAAAAAGCTCAATACTAGTTCAAGCAAATTAACCACTATGCTAGGAGCAAGTAAAAATTATCGTGATACACGAGCATTGGGCTATAAGGGAATAGATGCTCCAAGTACTAGAAAAGAGGTGAAATTTGTCAACGATAGTGATTCTTCTCAACAAAAGGTTTCCACTGATGGAAAAAGTGAAATACCTTCACCGGCAGTTAAGGTTCAAAAGACCAAAGTATATCAACCTCCAGAATCAGCACGCATGGATCGAGGTAAGAACATTTTTTATGTTTGCCACTATTGTGGAAATAAATGTCACATGGAAAGGAGATTTCATTTATGTACAAGGAATGAGAAACTTCATGATGTTGTTGTTTGGGAATCACAAGAAGTTATGAAACCAAGATTATATGTTAAGACTAATCCCCGTAACGTTACAGGTTGTAACTGTCCAACCTTTAGGCAAAGGAATCAATGTTGTAATAAAATAGATTTGCTTATAAACATCATACGAATCCTTTTCACAATCGTAATGGTTATCAAAAGGATAACTTCGTAAATACGAAGACAAGATCCAATGTTCCCATTTGGAGAAAAACGAACTTACAAACGAATAGTCAATCTGATTCTCTTCCGAAAATTCTAGAAGAGAGTAATGGGAAAAAGGATCTGATTGTTCCTAAATGCACTCAGAAATGGATACCAAAGAAATTCAATGATGTTTTGAGTGTGAAAAGGAATGATCTCCCAGAAAATTCTATGACTATGGAGAAGGCAGTATCCATGATGTTGGAACTTAAAAAGTTCTTTAGAAAGATGGATTTGGATGTGAAAGGTTCTAAAAGAGATCTCTTTCATGATAATACAAAGTTCACTTTTGGTGAGCAAGACATTTCTCACCTCAACACAACTTGGGTGTCTTGTTAGTGCATCCTCACCAAGGAATGCCCTTCTATGTATACGGTGAGGGAAGCACGAGAATTGGGGCACACAAGTTATGCTTGGTAAGGTTGTAGAATTCAATTGGACTCTTCTAAAAAGGTATGTCTATAAACTTGAGAAATATTTGTGTTTTTATTTGCTTAGAGTACTTATAATGATCCATGTACCTTACTTATCGTTCATTTCTACCTAACTTGATATGTGTTTAAAGTTCTTAAATGTTTAGGTTTGAATACAGTAGTTCGGGATGTTTGGACTTCATGGTACACATACAAGGTATGCATAACATCATTTAAAATTAAAATCCAGGGGTTTAAGTATGCATACCCGTTTGCATACCGCTCCAGGTCACGCAAATTCGTTTGCAAACCCGTATGCATACTGGCCCTTAGACGATGATATTCGGTAAACTTGTTTTGGATGCAACATCTTCATCCGAACTCGGAATGATCTCATTATTTTTTCATTATCTACCTCTTTGAATTCTCTTCAAATTAGAGATGATAATTCCTGAATTTGGATGAGTTAAGATTGGTATTTTTCCCGTCTCTTGTTTTTGAGTGTTTTTGCTCCGTTTCATCGCACTTGTTCCACTTCTCTTTGACTTGGGCACTTGGATTCATGTATTACTACTATTCTAAGCTCATTTGTAGATTTTACAAGAATGTTATTAGTGAATCACAAATAAGGAAGTTCAATAAAGGGCAGTAGTACGCATTACAATGGGATTCTTGAATGTTCACAATCATTTTATGTGAACTATGGTGCATGGTCGTTAATGACTTTGTATGTTATTTTTTGTTAAGAAAATCTTTTTATACGCCTTTGGTAGATGTTATTGGTTTAAATCCTGTCGAAAAGATTGATTCTACCCTCTAAGGAAAAATCATCTTATATGTGCATTACGAGTTTGGCTTGATGCCGAGGAAACTTCTTATGAGAATTTATTCTTGTTTTTGAGAAGGATTACTAGATTTTGGAATAGAAATTATTGTGATTACACATATCTATGTCCAATGATTTTCATATTCATGTTTTTAGATTTATTTGTTTAAATTCTAAAGTATTTTGGAAGATGATGTTTGCAATTTTAATCTTTATGATTTGATATATTGCAAATTTTTATGGGATATGTTGTTTACGTCTGTGAACCTGTGACTGTCCCATACTTGTTCAAAAGTCATCTCTATTATGTCGATATGTAAAAAAATGATAGAATGAACATTTGACATTACAAAAGTTAAAGCCTTTTATGTCATGTTTTGATGGAAGAAAGGATAAAAATTTTGTTTACAAGGATTAAGTATATTATATGTCATTCTGTAAATAGTGATGGTAAATAGAATGAATCCTTGTCTATTTCGCAGTATTTGGTCGATCTCCGATCCACATTTTTGGGCATGTACTAATTTAATTGATCATACTTGTGTGGTCAATTTAGTTGTTGCTCCGTAACTTCTCTTATGTCGAGCATGGCCGATTGAATTGATATTTATAATTACGAAGGAATGCAATGTGTAAACCGTGGCTATAAAGTTTATAAATCGATTCGAGTGAATCAAATCGTTTTTGCTTCGATTGTGTCTTATATACTTCTATAATATTTATACAATTGAACAACTCTCTAACTAGTTCATTTGAGTCATTTGAACTAGTTACGGCGAAGAAGAATATGGTTGATATGAAAGTGCTCATATGGGTGACCATTTGGTTAAATATTGTTGAAACAACAAATGTATTTGGTTGTTCGTTTCAAAAAGGAATCTAAGGTTTGTTTTCCTTTACGTATTGATTGTAGCTATGAAGAATAACAAGAAACATATAACCGAAAGCAAAAAACAGTATAGAAAACTTAACTGGAAGAAAAAAGTACAAAGAAGAAAGGAATCTAAGATTTGTTTTCCTTTACTTATGCTCATTTAAAGGTTTGATATTATCCCATACTCTTTATTTTCAAACCTAAGTTCTTTTTGAGTTTTGAAGTTAAAAAAGACATGGATGTGTAACTGCTGATTTCACATGCATATTGTATGTGTAACTGCTGCATACACATGGAATATGCATGTGTAATTGCTGCATACACATCTATTTTTTGTAGTCACTTATATTTGAAGGTTCCACCTATTTCCTTTTATTTTCAATGTTTAGAGAAAGAAAGATTGTCTAGATACTTTGTCATCTTAAGTATTCTGAATCCCAAAAGAACCATATTCCACCCCCTACCCACATCATAATCACCTTCCCGATACCAATACTTCATCATCTACTGCTACTACCAACACTAGCTAGTTGAAGTATATTAAGTTTCAATGAATTTGACACCACCTGCTCTTAGTGTGATATCATATCTAATGTATGACAGGAGATTGATGTGAATAAGTTCCTAAATAAAGACCTATGTGGTAGTGCACTGGAGCAAGTCAGATGTGAAGTAAGCATCACATTAACTTATAGATAATAATTTACGATTTTATTAGTCACACCCTCACATCATATATTTCATTCCCATTACATGTTCTTCTTTATTTACATGTTATGTTTCTTTAGCTAATTACCCCTTATATTTTACTGCTTTCATATTAGCGGCACAAATTTTGCAATGTTACGGTTACTTACAGGTTAAGTATAAGTCATTATAATCTTATACATTTCTTTACATTATAAAAATATGCGTGCATCTCCACATTAGTTTAGATGTATCCAAACATATAAACTTTGAATTATAAACACTGAGGGATTTGAACCACGTTTGTTTGACGGTCTGATGGAATTTTTTTGCTAGAGTTACACAATTAGACTTAGTAATTTCTGAGTACACTTTTTATATGCATGTGTAATTTCTCCTTACACTAGACAGATACATATATAACTTCCAGTTACACAAGTAGATGCTTGTGTAACTCCTTATTACACATGGTAAAATAAAAATAACTCATCCTCCTTACACTAGGCTTCATAGATAAGTTATCATGTGCCTTTTATTTGATGTTTGTTCTATAATTTTTCCTTGCAATTATTATATATATATATATATATTTGTCCATCCAACCTAATAGATATTTTTTGCAGGTCCTTTTGGAAAGGTATATCATGCACACTGGAATGCTACTGTAAGTTATACTATCCGGGGACAATTATTATACTTGTTCTTTATATAAGTTTTCGTCCTTAGCTTTCTTTATTATGATATTATTTCTACTTTCTGATAGGAGATTGTGTGAACAAGATCCTGGGTCATAACATTTTTGGTGATGCACTGGAATGGAGCAATTCAGATTGTAGTAAGCATCACATCATCTTATATAAACATTTTGGAATACAGAAAGATAAGAAGGGTAAAGAACATTTTTAATAGAAAATGCGTAACTTATTTCCAAGATTTCGTTTCATGTATTCAGTGTTTTTAACTCGTTTATTATGTTCAATAGAAACCGACTACTATATTTAATAAATGAGGAATTTGTTTATAATACAAACGCAATACATGTGTTTTTGTATATTTATTTATTTTGGATATGTAACTTCTGGATACACATTTCATATGCATGTGTAACTTCTAGATACACATTCGATATGTATGTGTAATTTCTAGATACACATGTGTAACTTCTGCGTACACGTATGTAACTTCTGCATATGCATGTGTACATGTATATACAAGTGTAACTTTGTATTTTACACATGTCATGTGAATGTGTAACTTATGGATACACATGCCATATGCATGTGTAACTTCTGTGTACACATTCATATGTTGGCGTTGGTGGAGGTGGTCGGTGACGACGACGGTGGTCGGAGGTAGTTGGCAGCGGCGGCGGTCGGAAGTATTGGCGGTGGTGGTCGGAGGTGGGCAGCGATGGTGGTCGGAGGTGGTGGTGGCGGTGACGGTCGGCGGTGGTGGTCATAGGTGTTGTCGGTGGTGGTTGGCGGTGGTTGTGGTGGTAGGAGGTGGTTGGAACATCATCACACAATATTTTAATAATTTTGGGCCTAAATTTAAATTTTATTTAATTAAGGGCTTGACAATATGCATAAGGGTATAAAGGTCTTTTAATAATTTGGGCCTAGATTTAAACTTCTTTTAATTAAGGTCCTCATATTATGGGTAACCCATGGGTGGGGCCTTAGCCTAAAACCCCTAATATAGAATTGGGTGTGGGACTGGCCACGGCATGACCGGCCGGCCGGTGGGCCCAGTCCCATAGCGTCTTAGCTAATATTTTATTATGATTATTTTCTTCTTATTTTGCATAGGTTAATCGTTCCTTCGTGTTTTGGAATGTTCCTTCGTGGATTCAGGGGCTCTTGAGTGCATTATTACTGGATACACTTGTACCATTTTGGTCGGGGCTTACTCGATAGAGGCTCAGATGCTAGTATGTTGAATATTTATCACTAACTCATGGAATTATGCTGGGAAGAGCCATGAATTGAAGTGACGCAATATCATGATGAATCGTAGAATATTTCTGAATATTCAGTTAATGATTAGAAATAATTAATTGATGGATCTATACTAGCAGGCATGCTGTCTAGGAGCATTAATCATTTGACAATTGAGAGATATGAGCTTGTTGAAGCGTCATATTCTTTTTATATAGTCAGGGAAAACATTGTTGCATCCTGAAGACGTTTTTGCTCTATACCAGCAGGCAAGCTGTCTAGAAGCCGTCCAATTGTTCGATTCTACATAGAAGTAATTACTGAAATTGCTCAATATTTATGAGATATGCCGTTGCCTCATTTGAGAGACTTCACATCTACATATGCTCTGAGAGACAATATTCTCAGTCAGAGGTTCCTGCGGCACGAGCTTTCATGCTTTCAATGAGAGATATGAGCCTCAATACTCATCTGATTATTGGATCAGGAGTATGCACAATTATGGTTTTATGATTTATCCTTTGTGTCGAAAATCCACCATCTTTAGTGAGGGACAGTCATGTTCTTCATTTAGCAGTGGATGGTGATTTTATATTTATGAACGAAATAAGTAATTGAACTTAGTCGTAAGATAAGATGTTATCGAATTTTCCATTGTGCAAGCGAACCACGGCTTGAAAGAACATACCAGTGGCATGATAGAGCACCGTCTAATAAGCATAAATTGGTGTAGATTTGCTGATTTGATGACGAAACCTTGGTCGATTTAGGATTCGCGGGTCCGTGCCCAAACGAAAATCCATCTGAAATTCTGTTTTTGAAATAAAAGGGAATTAATCCCAACCCTTTTTTTCCAATTCACGACCAACCACCACCTTCCTCCCTTCATCACCCTCACGTCCAAGCACAGAAGAGAGCAGGAGAAAATTTTCGTCGGAGCTGTTGCCGTCGTTAATCGCCGGCACCGTCCAATCACCGTTCAGCCACATTCCGGTCGGCACCGACCAAGTGAGTAATTTTTTTTTATTGTTTCATGGTTTCATGAGTTGTTCATGTTGAATTTATATACATATGCATATATGAATGTGAGTTTGTAGAAAACCCTTGTTTTAAGAAAATGTATGTTCGTTCAATCGTTAGTTTAAGAAACTAGTAATAATCCCTGACTTTGGAGAGTTTTCTTTTATATATATAGACCTGTGTCTAGTGATAAATTTTTTTTTATGAGCTTTCATGGAAACCAAAACTTTATCTTAAAAGATGTGAATTTTTACAGAATCGAAATAAACCCTTGTTTCGATAGTACGAAGGAAAATATTTTTTTTTATAAACTCGTGACCTGTTCACGTTTTTTTTTCATAAAACCGTGGAGTCAAAAAAATTTATTTACATGAGTGTTTTTGGGTGAAAACTGCTTCTTCCGATTTTGGTAATCTTGTGTGTGGGTGAGAAACAAATCTAAACCAAAAACAATGTACTGCACGGGATGAATTTTGATTCAAGAGATCAATGGGTACAATCCTCGCCTACACCAAGAAATGGTCGTTCCAGGCTTGCTTCGGTCACAAAGTGAAGGAGAAGGGTTGGTATTAGGGAGGGAAGAGAAGAAAGTGTTGAGACCAGTATAGTTGATTCTGCAAGAGTGGGTGTTTTGTGACTTGTACCAGAAAATTGAACTGATAAGCTAAATGGAAAGCTACCAGGTGATTTCTGGATGTGGTATTGTTCTCTTGACCAAAACTTGTTGTTTGGTGGAAATAGGTGAGAACTATTTATACAATTCACAATAAAACATACCCTGGTCTCGTAGGAAGTAAAAGCGATTGAATGGTGAAAGAAATCGGTAACAGTTAACGCATGGAATTGATGTTTCCATAATGAAAGATACGTTTCACCATTATTTCTTTCCATTACTAACCGCCTCACTTTTATGACACTTTCTTGTAACAGACGTATTGCATATCGCACGCTGTAAACCGCCATACCAATATCCTGATGATATTTCATAGAAAACGTGTTTGTGACATGTTTTGATGTCTCGAATGTTTTCATAGAAAACGTGTAGCGCTTTTCTAGTGTGTCAAGTTTAAAATTAAGAGGCTTGTCGTAAATAAATAATGTGTGATGCTATTAGGCTCGTATTGGTTGGTCGTCTTGCCACAAGCTCGCCGGCTTGGTGGCGAACTTCGATGGTCGAGATCCCATCTTATGAAACAAATGTATCCGTTGATTGTGGCTGCCTTGCGTTAGCGTTCGACGAGTTTGGTGGCACAACCAAAGGATTTGGCATTGCGGCCAAATTAAGGTTTGGCGCCATGACCAAAGAATTGACATAGTAGCCAAATTAGGGTTTGACGGCACAAACCAAAGAATTGGCGTTGCGTCCATAAGGTCTCCACAAGTCTTGCCGTTTGATGGCGAACTTGGACAGATGAAATCTGCATATCAGGAGGAAGGGTAGACGTTGATTATGGATACCTTCCGTTGGTGGCCAGAGGCGTGGTAGCGTGACTGACATGGCTTGCATACGCTTTTGGCGTGCGCGTGCGGCATGCGCACTTGGCAATGCACGTGCGACATACACGCTTGATATGCGCATCTGGCGTGCGCGTGCGACATGCACGCCCGTCGTGCGCGTGCGTCATGCGCGCTTGGTATGCGCGTCTGGCATGCATGGTATGCGTGTGTGGCATTTCTGCGCGTTTTGGGAAGTTGGCGTGTTTGGGAAAGCCAAATTAATATGGAGACCTCTTTTGAGGTTGTGGCAGGTTTGGAGCAACCTAATTGGTCAATGGAAGTAGGGGGCCGACAAGCTAGGGCGCGACCACACTTTTAGTGCACCGTGGCGGGTTTGATGTGACCTGATTGGTCGACGAGAAGTGGTTCCAGCAAGGTAAGGCGTGACCACACTTCCAATGCGCTGTGGAGGATTTGAAGCGACCTGATTGGTCGATAGAAAGAGGTCCGACATGCTAGGGCGTGGCCGCACTTTTACTGCGTTGTGGCGGATTTGGTTGCCTAGTTTGGCTAAGCATGGTTTCGACCAACGGGGTCTAGTATACTGCGCGGGGCGCGAAACCCTAATTTTGCAAATTAGTTAGGTTTATGAGTTCTTTGTGAGTTATCGCAATAATTGGCTGGATTTTGTATGTTGCCACACAAAAATCCTTATCTACAGAATGCAGTGTGCTTTCCATCTGAACATTTTGTGCGATGGCCTTAACTTTGGTACTTGGAGGTTCATGCCACTCCATTGCGAGTGAAAATAAATCCATCATGCCATAACGATTTAAGGGTTCTGATGGGGAACATAGCACATGAAAGTACTCAGT
Source organism: Papaver somniferum (assembly GCF_003573695.1). Lineage (NCBI taxonomy): Eukaryota > Viridiplantae > Streptophyta > Magnoliopsida > Ranunculales > Papaveraceae > Papaver > Papaver somniferum. Next base: position 413,580 of record NW_020620159.1, read on the forward strand.
GGGTCTTGTATTGGCGAGGTGCCGAAATTTACAGAGTTTTATGGATAAAAGCATATTGAGCTGCTCAATAAATATGTAGGTAGAGAGGTTAGTACTCGCGGAACCGCTTCCTTACAGAGTGACGTCACATCAGATGTAAGATTTTATAATTTTAACCCTAAGCTAAAAACCACCATCAATTGTGAGCAAATCACATTTTTACATACACACACACACACACACACACACACACACATATATATATATATATATATATATTATTTTCTTTAAAAATCAAAACTTGAATTTTGTGTAATCATTAGGAGTAAACAATTATTTATGATAAAAAAAATGTTTAGTTTTCATAATACCATGGTGAAGGTTCACATAGTGGGAGTGTTCATGATTTTATTGAAATCTGAGTTTTGCTCGTCTTTTGTGGATTCGAAGAAACGAGCTAGTTTTGAAGTATAAAACTCTCGTATCACAATCACTACTGTTAGTGGAATTATAATAGGTAAGGGTTGAGAGTTACCATTTTTTAGATGCTTGCATGAGCATTTTTATCATCCAATTGCATCATTCCATCTTTGGTGTTTGCATATTATATGAATGGTATACTGAAGCGGAGTATTGTGTGCATGTTTCAGCTACTTCGCAAGGATGTCTGACTCCAAAGAAAATGATATCTCCAGAGATGATACATGCATGGATGAGACTTTTATTGGTGAAGAATAAGAAGAAACACTTGGGATCAAAAATGTTCCAAATATAGATGATGCGTTTTTTGAGGTTCAGCAGGAAACCAAAAAACGTCTCAAAACCCCAACGTATCGTCTTCTGATAAATCCCAGGAGTGTTACTCAAATTAAATTGGTGACTCCTAAGACAGTAATTTGATTTTGTCTTGAATGAAGAATTTTCCTTGCATCAATCATAGAGTTTAAGCTTTCTCGACGACCTTTAGAAAAATTCTCTGGATGGGCGAGGAATGTGCTGGGTTTCTCTCGTGTTAGATCTATGCTGGATTAGGCACAAGTAACAAGGTTTATCCAAGCATCTGAAGACTTGTTCATTTTTCATGATGTGCGAGGCATAGTGGATCTACTTGCTCGTTGGTTCATTCCGACCCATACCTTCATATGAAGATGGGGAGAGTTCACCATCAACTTAGAGGATGTAGCTGCTTTGTTGCATCTTCCAATCACAGGAAATCTTCCTGAGAGTCTTTCAGCTGAGGAGACAGCAATTTCTAACATCTTGGCAGCTGAAATGGAGAGGATCAACAAGGTGTCTGGAAAATATTGTTATGCTCACTGGTTAACACGTTGGTGGCCAAGAGATGAGGCTCCTGATAGTCTCGTTGACGGTACCTTATCTATTGCTGCTTTCTTATGTTTATGGATGTACAGAGACGTATTTGAAGATAGTGGAAATTTGTTGAAACCGTTTGTGACTCCCTTTGCTATCAATATGGCTCAAGGTGAGCAACTTCCAATAGGTAGCCTATTCTTGGGTTCTCTGTACTCTAACTTAGATTCCATGATTATAGACTCCAGTATACCGAATGGATTTATGAAGATCGAATGCTACTCCAATACGATGTTTCTTCAAGCTTTGATGTAGTAAAATTTTAAGAACTATGCTCCTATTCCGCGTACTATCTTGTCAGGACCGAATGCTTATGCTCGTCATGTTTTCTCTCAGAAAGATAATGACAGGATCAAGCGCTGGTCTACAAAGCAGCCTCGGTTCAAGACACGTCTCGTCGATGTGTTAGACAATAAATATGAGTATTATTTTCACCCATGGGTGTCCATTTCTTCTTATATATCCCAGCTGTCAACTTTCAATACCGGAGAGGTTATGGCTTTGGCGTCTGGTGTAGGTCTGAGCGATGGCGAGAGATCTTTTATGTTGAGTTGCACTCCTGGTCACTTGATATCAGTAATATATGGAGAACTTTCAGTGTAGGAATACAAATCGACAAAGCATCTCGAAAAATTGGCATGGATCAGTGTGTCCCAACTTTTCGAAGAAGGAAACCATCGGTCGAGCAGCTTAAGACCCATTTCGATCGTACGCATGTGGGAGGAAGCAATTACTAGTTCCCTTGCTCTGATATAATTACTTATGTAACTCCATGTTATGTATACTTTTGAAATCAACAGCTTGAGCGGTTACACGATTTCGTAATGGTTGGTCAACCCCCAGTGAAGGATCCTCCTTCTGTTGAGATGATTTCTACTCGACCAAGACTGAAGTATCTCTCTGGTGGTGATAAACGAACGACGTCTCCAGGATGTTCGCATTTATGTACCTTTTATATAATCTTCATAAAATTATGATAATTGTATTTTGATCATTGCATCAAATTTTTCCACAATATCGTAATGTAAGACCTCGAATCCATGTAGACTTCTCAGAAACTGAAGCGATTATCGTACAAGGAAGGAGCAAGAATTACAAGCTGTTACCTAATGCCATAAAGTCCCCAGTTGTTTCTTTGTTGAGTTGTCAATATTTCTTTCACTGTGACCCTTTCTTATCCGTGTAATTAGGATCATAAAACCAATATTTATTACTTGGTTACATAATTTTGCTCCATCAAGTATTAACGATCTTCAACTCTGTGTTGTTGGGCAGACGGTTTCTGACTTGAGTGTTGAAAAAGGGGCTGACGTAAATATTTCTTCGTATAACAAATTATGATGCTTTGTAGATAAAATATTAATTTTTGATAATATATCCAGGATGATTCCTCCATGGAAGTGGAGAGTTCTGGTGATGCTTGCTTATCTTCGGAGAATGGCGATAAAGAAAAATCCCATAGCTCAAAACCGAATGAAAGTAATGATGCTCATACGGGCAATTCTGGTTCTTTGAACGCTTCAGAGATCACCAAAGTAAGTATTTCCTATCATTTTATCCATAGAAGCATAAATTTGTTTATTTATGAATGAATGAATGATGACTCATGTGAATATACAAAAAAATTTTGCCGAAATACTCACCAGAATTTCCAGAATTCTGCCCTTTAGCAAAAATGCCGTAAAATCTTCATCCAATGTCAGATTTTCGCGATCCACATATGTATCCTTATGCACAGGAAATTTCCAAGATTTTGCAAAGAAGAATTTTAAGTTTTGATCACGTTTAGGAGTCTAAATCGAAGATACAGTAAACATGCAGGAGACTTTCAGGAAATTTTCAGCTGGCATGTAATCCAATGTTTTGGCCACCACTCTTCTCCCGTTTATCCAATTGTTATGAAATTTTTATATGTTGCAGAAAAATACATACGAAGAAAATGGTATATTAATTAACCTTATACTATTTAACAATTGCTCCCAGTTCGTCGTCTCATAAAGAGCAGTATAAAATCCCCTCAGACGAGCTTGTTGTAAATCGTGTTTTTATGACTTTCACGTTATTTGATGATGTATTGCATGTATAATAAAGATATTAGATAACATCAGTTCACTTACATGTTGGAGTTTATGATTTCTTTTGGTTTCCATGCTTTAATCGCTCTAATCTCATGTAATCTTCGTATTAGGTACCAAATGCAGAAGTTGAGAATAATGGAACCAATAATGATGACTCGAGCAACCTTGAGGATATTGATAAAGATACAACTATATCTGCACTTCAAGGCCCTGAGAGTGTTGTTGTTGAAATATTTAAGGAAACCGAGACTTCAATTGTCGTTACTTCAGTGGTAGAAGAAACTGAGCCACGAGTAGAAGAGACTGAAGAACCTGTTGTCGTGACTGTAGAATTTTCTCTAGTAATTGAAAATAGTATATTGGTACATGAATATCGAAGTGCAGGATTTGCTTTTGATCCTCCATTTGATGTGTCACTCCTATACCAAGAACTAGTTGGTAGATTCAGTGTCCCTGTTGGATATGCAAACTTGTACAAGAAGATATGGATGAAGTTTGGTTACATCATCGTTACCAGAGACCCTAAGTTTGCTTATTCTTTAACAATGCAAGTAAGTGTTATCTTGCGTGTTGTAAGTGATATATGCACTAGGGACAGAAATACCGTTACTCCAGATGTACTCTTTGATTGGGAGTTCAACTTGGAGAATTCTGAAAGACTTGGCTTCAACTTGAAATGGTTTCGTAAGAAGATAAATGATATCAAGGACTCATGCGAGAATAACATACCCTTTCCCAATGATGTTGTGATGGAGAAGGAAGATAAGATTGCTTGGCCGACTGAAGAGATGAACATAGAGAAGGCAGCTTTACAAGTCTTGAAGTATGCAGAGGCGCAAAAATATTTCTTTGCTGATTTTCTTTGATTTCCTTTCCATAATCTCTTGAACTTTTGAACTTATGAGGGGTGAGGTTTTATTTTTGGTCTTGATTGATTTTGGATAAGTAGATGATTGAGGATTTTCCTTGGATTTGATAGAGATTTTCTTTAAGTAAATTGAATTTTGATAAATTGCTGAATTTGAATTACATAATGCAAATATTACGAACATCTTGGAGGAAATTAAAATACAATGGAAGAAAATCCTAATTTCCAAATTCCGGCATTTCTGAGACGTCCATGTCTTGAATCCAAATACCTCAAATATCCAATATCTTAGGCGTCGAATGCTTTGAGCCATGTTTCATGTATTACTCCCACGGTCGCTTTGCCGTCCATGTTGATCAATCTGTAGTATCCACCAATAACAGACTTAGAGATCATAAAAGGTCCTTCCTAGTTGGAGTTCTTTGCAGAATGGGAATTACGCTTAGTTGCTTTGAGAACTAAATCTCCTTCTTGGAACTTGTTAGACTTGATCGTACGCGAACTGAATATCCTCTGTCGGTTCGGAATTCTCTGTGCGGTGGGATTCCATGTTTGTGAATCCTTCCAACCTTGAGGTACATATGGACATTCGTGCAAGAGAGAATATTTGGGGTACTGCTTGTCGAATTCAGCCATTATTTCAGCAAGTATGGTATTAGTGAAGCACTCGACTCGCAGAGGTACTGCGTCCATGCACTTGGTAAAATATTGTTGAGGTGAGGTTATCCATTCATATAATTTTGCAATAGCTAAGTTGTTGGTGGAGTAAAGCCCTCAAACCAAAGCAGCATGTTTGAAAACTGATAATATGGACACATGAGGAGGAATAAGACTTGCCTGAGTGTGAAACCTTTGGATGAAACCATTTATATTTTCTTCAGGCTTTTGTGTCAGCTCCGTCAAGGTTTTGACTTCCTTCGGATACTCAAATGGTGGAGTATCCTTTATTTCTTCTTCCGAATCAGAGATTTCTTCAATGGAGAAATGTGCAATTAAAGTTGAAGGTGTTGGGATTACCTTTCCATCATGGACCCACGTACGTCGAAGGATCATGTCATATCCTGGATCTTCTCGGATTATGTAAAATTTGGCTTATCTACAGGTTGAGTTTACCTTCATCTTGAGAATAATGTAGCCATAAGAATCTCTAGGAGTTCCTTCATAATCCATGATTGAGGTTGGAGCATGAATGTCTTCTTGTCGTGTGATACCAACAGCTCTGAGAGTTTTTAGAGGGATAAAATCGACAGCAGTGCTAATATCTATCAATGCTCGTCTGAACTCGTTTCCTTTGAGATGAAATGTGGTGAGAAGTCCCCAGTCGTACATTTCTTCGTCTGTTGCTGAAGGATCAGGGAATATCTATTGAATCCACAAATGCTTCCCTGACACGATGTGGTTCAATGCAGCAAACATTTCCTTCCTTTGAGTTTGTGATAAGTATAGCAAATCACAGACATGTTTGATTAAAGATTGAACTGCTTCTTTGACACGTGGTTTAGAGAGAGTCAAGGTTCTGACCGGGAGAGGGTCTTTGTGTACTCCTTAAGTACCGAAGTTAAGCTCTCCTTATTATACTTTTTCTTGGAATATGTGCTTCAAAACTTTGCAGTCACTTGTCGGGTGATTGACGAATCTGTGAAAGCGAGGGTAACGAGGATTTTCCATGTCCTCTTTGGTTGGTTCCTTCTTGACATACGGAAACTTGATCGCTCCGTCCTGGATCTATGCATATAATAGTTCGATAACCTCTTCAATAGAAAAATGGAAATCAAGCGCTTTTTGATCAGTTCCTGTGCGGGCAGGAGCTTGCGCGTCCCAGGCTTAATTATCCTTCCTTTGTGCTTTCGAAGGAGCTGGAAAAGTATGCTTGCATTGTGGCTCGGTTTTTCGCTTTCTCCCCTCTCCAACAAAATTTGTGGAAGGTTGGAGGTTGTATTGTTTATTGATTAAACATATGCTACCTCGATTTTCTCGTGGTTCTTCAGCTTTTGTAGTTTTAGCTCTATCCAATAAAGCAGGTGTAGTAGTTGCAGATCTCTTAGCCGCTTCATGAAGTTGTGAGAAAGTCTGGAATGTGATATTTTCCAATAAAGCCCTGTAGAATTGAATCATCCCATTGATGCACAAGTCCACGAGCTGCTATTATGTGACATTTGGATCATGACAGTCTAGACCTTGAACTCTGTACCTTTTCACATAATCATTAGAATGTTCATTTCTCCTTTGAAATATCATTCCAAGATCAGATAGGGTGATTTTCTTTGAAATTCAAAGAAATATTTTATGTAGAAAGCATTAACCATTTCTCCCTAACTCTTGATACTTCCTGGTGCGATGTTGTTGTACCAGGTATATGTTCTGCCCTTCAAGGACTTTGAAAATTCTTTCAAACAGACAATATGGTTGTGATCATGTTCACCTAATGCCTCTAGAAACAAAGAAACATGTTCTCGAGCGTTGCATGTTCCATCATACAAGGTAGATGTTGGAGACACATAACCTTTTTGCATATGAATATTTTACGTAGAAGCAGGGTATGGAGGCTGGTGACGGTGGACATAAGATGTCTTATTTTTCCCACGGTCCTCCAAGAGGCGTTCCAGGTCCTCACGAGTGATAAAATTGTACGATTCCTTCGATGATGGGTTGTCTACGGTCTTGTGAAATTCATCATCATCTAGCACATCAATTAGAGAGGCTGGAGAGGCGTCAGAATCAGAAGCTGGGATGTTTCCTTGGATTTTCCTTTCCCATTCTCTTTCTGACGCTGGGTCTGAGTTTTCTTGGGTGACAACTTGTCCGTAAGATTCTTGAGGTGAGTGCATAAATCTTTCTGTGTGGTAGCCATTTCTATCTGATTCTTGGCGAGAGCCTCTTGAATATTCATGAGATCGGTTATGGTAGGTGGATCCCTTATGATTTCCTCAGGAGACCGCCCGAAAATAGGATTCTTTCCAATGTTCTTTTGAGGAGGGGTGGTATTAGTAGTGCCACTGATGGAAGTGGGATCAACTGAAGTACCACACTGTTGTTGCTAATACTAGCATTGTTTGCTTAGGACTCGTAACTGATCCTGACCTAAGATCAACCATCTTGACGAATTGAGATTGCAACCGAGAGAATGATCTCCCAATGTGGTCTCCACTCTGTAGATGGGGAAAAACGAGTTGCTGGTTTTTATGGAATTTAGGATACGACCGTACGGAGGAAACTCCTTGAACTGAACGAACTGTCAAACCTCACATAGATGCACTGCAAGAAGGGATTGCTTTGAATTCGAGACATCAATCTATAGGAATTTGGCATAAACCAATACAATGGCCATTCCAGAGTCAATTTGGTCACACGAGGATGGGTTGATCTGTAGGAGGGAACCTAAGAAATGTGTGAGATCAGTAGTGATCGAATTATGGGTGTGTTATGTGTTATTGCGTAAAGAAATAAAATAAGTTCTGATTGATTGAATTTGCTCTGTTGAGAGTAATTGCTTAGACGTTGAGTTCTTAATCTCTTGTTGTCTGTTTGACGAAAGATTGTCTTGTTTTCAATCATGATTCATAGACTTATTTGTATTGCTGGAATTGTAAACACCTTGATCCCATGAAGTGTGACAGTTGCTGAAGTCAAAGAGTGGGGAAGTCGAAATCGTGTTAAAACCAGTTTCTCATCATGCAGAGACTTGGTTGATTTTCCATCCACTACTTTGCCAACTCCTCCAAATGATTGCACGACTTTCTCACATTATCATCGTATGTATGAACACACATGTCATAGAACGCCAGACCAAAACCCTAGTTAATATCCCCCCATGTGACACGATTGATGTATCGTGATCGTGGAGTCTGTAAGGAAGACGTGTATTTAGTTAGTCAGTTGCTGACTTCATGGGACGATGAGTCCTTGTATTGCTGAGTCAAACATGATTTGCAAATGTTCTGAGACTCATGAATTGAACGTGTTTGTTGATACAGAGGTACAATTTTCGAATAAATGTTTATGGTTAAGGTGAAAAAATATTGTTCATTTGATGAGTTGTTGAGTATTGATAGTTGAACCAATATTCCTCAGTCTGAGCAAATATTGCTCGTCTGAGCGAATGTTGATTGTTTGATGAATTATTTTTTAACATGACCAAGATAAATATTAATTTAAAAATATTGACAGCTAAACCGAGTATAATTAATTAGAGTATTGATCATGGGATCAACGTAAAATTATTAGTGTTTGAATCTGGAGTTATGAACCTTGGATTCGAAACCCTAATTTTGATCAATTAATGATTAATTGATGATTTATTGAATATCAACCACGGAGTGAAGGAGGAATCGGCTACATGGGATGATGATTCGACCATGTAACACCCAGATGCTCGAGTGAGAAAAAATACGAAAGTCTCTTGAAGACCAGTTGGTGAAAGGATGATTAAATGCTGGTCTCATCATTTGTTAAAATAGTGCTCGTCTGAGTTTTAGGTGATGAAAACCTAATTATGCACAGATGAAAGACCGACCTCTTGCAGGCCAAAGAGCCAACCTTGGTCGGTCAAGGTAATATGATCATGTCGCCAAAATATTCGTGCCTCAGTCCTGAGAATTTTGATATTTTCTGGCGTGCATTTGAGCAACCATTTGAGAAAATATGAAGAAATCAAGGTTTTTTGCTGAAACCGAGGAAACTCCATAAGATGAAGGAAATAATAATAATAAAATAAGGAATCATGAAGTGTGGCACCGGATATGGCCAAGGCATGGCTTTCCGGTCAAGAAGCCAGATCCCATGACACTTTTTCCTAATTTTATATTATTTTCATGATTTTAGGGAAATACCATGAAATCAAGGATTTTGTTGAAATAAATGAGTTTTTCCTTAAAGTGAAGGAGTTTCCATGAGATGAAGGAGATAATAATAATAATAAAATAAAGGGCGTGTGGGACCGACCGACTAGGGCGTGGCCGGATAGGGCCCGGTCCCGTGAGTTTTCCCTAATTTTATATTATTTTCCTGGTTTGAAGGAAAAATCATGAAACCAAGGAATTTTATGGGATGAAGGAAATAATAATAAAATAATAAGGAATGCAAGGTGTGGGACCGACCACAACTAGGGCATGACCGGCCGGCTAGTAGGCTTGGTCCTGAGGCACCTTTCTCAATTTTTTATTATTCTTTGATACGAAGGAAACACCATGAAACTGAGGAGTTTCCTTAAAATGAAGGATATTTGTTCAAATGAATGGATTGTCATGAGATCACGAAAAATAATAAAAATATGATAAACTATAGAATTGGGTGTGGGATTGGCCACGGCATGACCGTCCGGTGGACCCAGTCCCCTAGCGCCTTAGCTAATATTTTATTATTATTTTCTTCCTATATTGCATAGGTTCATCGTTCCTTCGTGTTTTCGAATGCTCGTTTGTGCATTCAGGTGCTCTTGAGTGCATTATTGCTGGATACACTTCCACCATTTTGGTTGGGGCTTACTCGATGGCGGCTCAGATGCCTGTATGTTGAATATTTATCAATAAGACATGGAATTCTGCTGGGAAGAACCATGAATTGAAGTGAAAAAATATCATGTTGAATCATAGAATATTTTCTAATATTCAGATAATTAGTAGAATTAATTAATTGATGGCTATATACTAGCAGGCATGCTGTCTAGGAGCATTGATTATTTGAGAATTGAGAGATATGAGCTTGTTGAAGTGTCATATTCCTTTTATATAGTCAGGGAAAACATTGTTGCATCCTAAAGACTTTGTTTCTCAATACTAGAAGGAAAGCTGTCTAGGAGCCGGTCCAATCGTTCGATTCTATATAGAAGTAATTACTGAAATTGCTCAATATTTATGAGATATGTCGTTGCCTCAGTTGAGAGACTGGCCATCTACATATGCTCTGAGAGACAGTATTCTCATTCAGAGGTTCCTGCGGCACGATCTTTCATGCTTTCAATGAGAGACATGAGCCTTAATACTCATCTGATTGCTGGATCAGGAGTATGCACAATTATGGTTTTACGATTTTAGCCTTTGTTCAAAATCCACCATCTACACCACTGATACTACTGATCTTGAACTTTGTTGTTACATTTTGCATACGTTCCAACTCTGCCTCAAGTCGCATATCAATACTCAAATGCAAACTGAAATTCTCCTTAGTCGATTCTCTGAATTGTGGTTGAACTTCGCATGAATCATTTGTGCCTAAGTATACGTAAGAAAGGATTTTCCCAACTAATCACTATGATAATCTTCATAGTCTTATGCCTTCATTCTAGGACTTTATTTGCACCACGCAACATCACAGGACTTATATAAGACTTGACCTCATTCTTCAATCATATGCTTCTAGACAAATCATGCAATGCCTTAAGGTATGCACTATATATATATGATTTTATACCACTCTTTGTATACACCACAACATATATCCTTTGTTGCACTTTGATAAATCATGCAATTCCTTAAGGTATGCAATATATGATTTCATACTACTATTGGTGTACACCATAACACAAAGCCTCCAAATCATATTTCAAACTTCTCTTTGTTAGACTTGCAAAATATGTATGCCAAAGAACCAACATCTTCTTGTTCTTTTCTTGCATTGTCGCAACACCATTATTAAAATGCATGACTTTGGTGTAGTCATGAATTAGGAATACCCGGTACATCCCACCGTCACCTTGGACAAGGCATCCTCTTCACGCGCCTTTGATACCATCAAAGCCTCACTTGATCTTTCAAACTGCTACGATTTAATGTGGTGGAAAAACAACATCATTTTCTTCCTAACTATGAGTCAATCTTAACTCATTTACTTGATGGAGTTACCTCTTCATTCTTGCTGCGTTACTCCATGCTATCTCTGCCAAAAGTCGTCACACTTACACATAACTCTCAATAGAAAACTCGGTTATGCCACTAACTTCTTTATTTGCTTCTTTCACTTTCAATGTCTTTTATTCCATATTTTGACTTAATATGTTATGTAGCATATTCCACACGAACTAGATTTACTTTGAACGAAAGAGACAAGAAATCTCGTCTCAAATACCCACATTCGCTATTACCTTATATCGAGAGACAGTTCCCAACACCAAGGACCACTCGACCCAAACTGAAAGTATACTCAAACTTCAGCAAATACTTGCACCAACTGATTGCAACTTGTAAGACCTAACAAGCCTTGCAATACCGACTCCATCTTCGCTTCTACGCAACAAACAAGGAAGCAAGACAACACCTACTATCCCCAATGTTGCAAGATCACTTTTCCACATGCATTCTTCTACTTATAAATGTTCTTATAGAACTACCATAACGAAGCACAATATAATTGACATTTAGTTGAATACTCCTTAAAACTAAGGCTATCATGTTGTTTTAGCTGTCATGAATATTTCTGCAAGAATTTCCTTGTGTCATATTTATGCATCACCACTACCATCAATTATCTTAACCACAACCAAGCTTCTTCTACTGCTACCTTTCTGGTTTACAGGCCACACTTTTTCTCAATGATTAGGACATGCCAATTAATGCCAACATTTTGATACAAACATGTGCACCTTTGCACAATTGAATGGGACCTAACCTGGTGATTATGAGCATCACCATAGATCTCATCAAAGTCATATTACTCAATGACTTGCGCGTACAAATTACCTTGGACAATCTCAACAAGGTCATAATTCTTGCAAATGATGCGTCACTTCCTACGTTCTATGAAGCAAGAATATCACATTTTTCTTCAAACTTGGAACTCATTTTTACTGCCCATGCACATCTGGTTACTCTTGTATTTCCCCTTCTCTAAAATCAACTTCAGTAGCAACAATTGTTGATTTGCAGTCGACAAGAACATTCGTTTGTGGTTATGATCAGATACAGGTCTTTGAACACCCTTATCCAAGCATATTGATCCCACTCATAAACCAGGTGCAAGCACACTCATTGTGCGAATATATCATCAACGAAGAACAATTTAAAAACGTAAGACCGTGGTGTATTGGTTTTTCCCAAACTTGCACATATTTCTTCAGCCTTTCCATAAGCTTTATGCTAGATAAGAATTGTCCATCCAACTCTTTTTTAAGGCATCACATTTCCACAAAAATAATAGTTCGCAATCATACTTTGCATCACCACCAAGGTACATGCATTGTTATTAAGCAACAACAAAAAATCGTCTTTCACGAGAACAATATTAAGCTAAACAAGTTATTCAACTTGAACACTTCAACAGTGAACTAACAAAAACTTATTGTGTGGAATAAGCAAATGGATATGGTGGAACAACACGTACCTCAACAAACTGGACAATATGAGAATGTGGAAGAAGATGAAGATGATGCCTCAGAAGAAAACGAGGATGAATACAGTCTTGATGACTGGTTTTAGTTCTTGTTTAGTATTTAAGTTTAATTTAAATGTAATCGTTTATTTAAACTTACTTTTAATTTAATTGCCTTAATTTTAATTTTAAAGTGTGTTAGAGCATAGCTCGGTTGAACCCACCAAGTGTTGGTATGTCAAGTTTGGTTGTCATATTTTAGTGAACCAAAAATCATTTAAAGAGTCGCTTGATTATATGCTAGAGTCAACTTCGTATAGGTTAGCTTGAAAGTATTAGGATATGAGACTTACAAGTATTACATGAAGACTTGAAGAATGTGAAGAAGTAAGAAGCTACAACGACGACATCATCCTTCCACTTGAGGTTAGTAATATTTGAATTGAACTGTTTCATTCCTAACGTATCTTTCAAGTCGTGCATATTGAAAATATAACTGCGAAGCTGTGTATGATACTCTAGTTAGACATAGTATTAAGGAATACAATACGAAGTATAACGCTTATCTTTTGAACTTTATATATAAGACATCAACATAATCGTTTGAATGCTATTGTGATTATGTATGGGTATGGGTGAAGATTTTGTCCTAGGAAACAATGTTTTACATTCGTTTAAAGGAAGTAAATTCATAAACTTATTTTGTGAATCGAAATGAAAATCGCTAGACTTATTGGTATTGTTATTCATTGAAAATATTTGGATTACCAATATGTGTGTTTAGTATAACCATTCATGACTTGTTTATGTTCTTGGTAAAAATAATCACAAGGCCTGACTTTTGTATTCGTATGACTTTTATTAGGGAAACCGATCTTAAGTAATCAACTAAGATGGTATAATCGATTTAGTGTGATTGGTATGACCAACTCTAGTCATTGGGGAACCGATCCTAGTAAGAGGTGAAACCGGTTGCAAAAGGAGAATTGATCCTTGTAAGAGGTGCAACAAGTTTTTAGTCATTAGGAACCGATCTTATGAAAATGTGCAACAAGTTTTTAGTTTTGGGAACCGATCCTATGAACATGTGCACCAAGTACAAGTTAGATACCATATATATGTGGGAACCGATCATAATACCTAGTCAACCAAGTTTTGGTAACTAGCGTGACTAATTCTAGTACCCACATGGAAGGTAGAACCGGAACTTGTTTTGATAGAACCGTGAAACCCATGTTTGGTGATTTGATAGGATAATCAATCACATAGTTCTTGAAAGTCAGATGAACCAATTCTAAACTTGTTTTGGAAGTGTGGCAACTCGGTTCCAAGATAGTAAATATGTAAAAGGATTTACTAAGTAAAGATGTCTACATACTTTGAACACGTGCAATAACTCTTATCTTTTATTGTTCAAAGATATTCCTTAATATCTAAAGGAGAATCCCGTATCGAAATAAATTGAGAATATTTTAATTAAAGTTTTTAGTTTTATATGCTTTTAATTTCCAGCAATTAAAATGCATATCTTTAGAAAATAAAAATTGGTAATGTGCATTTAATAATTGGAGATTTTCTAATGAGATTTCGGCCAATATTTGGACAAAGCATTTCCAGGAATTATGGAAACCGAATTTGGTAACATGTTGCATATCTTGAGAATATTCGGTTTTGGAAATTCCTTGTGTCCAAACTTCCTTGTTTACAAATACTAAGTTTGCATTTCAAGCAAACTAATCCTCAGAGCCAAAAAAACTACCTAGTTGTGTTGTTACTGGTGGTGCCGCCTATTCGGAGAGGAAAGTAACTGAAAAAAGGGGGTCTAACAACCACACCTAATATTTCTCTTAGCAATATGTATGGACAAACTCCAATACACTTTCAAGAGAATCAACAAAACTCAATCTTAATAAAGTATATCAAAGAGTTATATCTCTCTTTCTTGATTCAATTCTTTCTCAAGCAAATAGAAATCTGCGAGTCTAAATTGAATACAAGAGAAATCACTTGAACGGTAACAAAGACCAATGTTCAAGGATCAATCAACAACCAAAGGCCGGATTTCTAATTGATTGATTCAAACGCACAACCTGTGATATTTCAATTATATAAAAAAATATAATGCGGAAAAGAAATAACACATACACCAGAATTTTGTGACCGAGGAAACCGCAAGTGCTGAAAAACCCCGGGACCTAGTCCAGATTGAACACACATTGTATTAAGACTCTACAGACACTAGCCTACTACAAACTAACTTCAGTATGGACTGTAGTTGAGCACGAATCAATCTCACACTGATCCAAGGTGCATTTGCGCTCCATACGTCTCTGATCCCAGCAGGATACTACGCACTTGATTCCTTTAGCTGATCTCACCCACAACTAAGAGTTTCTACGACCCAAAGTCGAAAACTTTAATAAACAAATCTGTATCACACTGAAAAGTCTACAGAATATATAAATCTGTCTCTCACAGATAAACCTACAAGTTTTTTTTCCGTCTTTTGATAAATCAAGGTGAATAAGAACCAATTGATAACCCGAATTTATGTTCCCGAAGAACAACCTAGTATTATCAATCGCCTTACAATAATCTTAATCGACGCGACGAAAGAAGATATTGTGGAATCACAAACTATGAGACGAAAATGTTTGTGACTACTTTTTTATCTTGCCTATCGGAGATATAAATCTTAAGCCAATCTTTGCGATTGTACTCAGCATGATATAATCAGCAAGATCATATCACACAACTAAGATAAAGTAGTACCGGTATGGCTTAAAAATCCCGGTGAAGTCTTTAAGTCGTTAACCTGGTTATTAAGAAGAAACCAAAGGTTAAAGGAGAATCGACTCTAGATAATACAACTAGTATCACATAGGAGGTGTGGGGATTAGGTTTCCCAGTTGCTAGAGTTATCCCTTATATAGTCTTTCAAATCAGGGTTTGCAATCAATGTTATCTTTGAAAAGGAGAGGGTACCCAAATATATCTCAAGCTAAAACTTTTCCTACTTATAAGTCCTTTCTCCGAAAGTGATTGTCTATGGACTGAGTCGAGACAATACAACTTATCGGTTCACATTTCGTGTGATCGTCTATGGATACGATATCGAGACAATACACAACGAAATATGTTTACTTGATACAAAGTTTCGGACTTAACTAAACACAATAGGATTGCCTTTCAAGTAAATAGGAATTAATGTTTGTGTAATTTACTTTAATTATGATTGAAAAAACGGGGGTATAACAACACCACATTAATTCGATTAGCAATATGTATGGAATAACTCCGAAACACTTTGCTAGAGAATCAACTAGACAGTCAGACTCAATCTAGATAAAAATTATCTCAAGGAGTTAATATCTCTCACTTGTTTTGATCTACTCAAGCTAAAACAATAAGGAGTCTTTTAATCAAACACAAGGAATAACTTGGACGGTACCAAAGACCAATATCCAAGGATCAATCAATATCAATCCACAACCAAAGGTTGGATTTCCAATTGATGATCTTTAACGCACAACCTGTACTATTTTAATTATATAAAAATATAATGCAGAAAAGAAATAACACAAACACCAGAAGTTTTGTTAACGAGGAAACCGCAAATGCACAAAAACCCCGGGACCTAGTTTAGATTAAATACACACTGTATTAAGCCGCTACAGACACTAGCCTACTAAAGCTAACTTCGGCCTGGACTAATAGGACACTGCGTACTTGATTCTCTTAACTGATCTCACCCACAACTAAGAGTTGATACAACCCAAAATCGCAGACTTGACAATAAACAAATATGTATCACACAGAAAAGTCTATCAAAGGATAAATCTGTCTCCCACAGATAAACCATAGGTTTTGTTCCGTCTTTTAATATGAAATCAAGGTGAACAGGTACCAATTGATAATCCAGACTTATATTCCCGAATAACGGCCTAGATTAATCAATCACCTCTCAACAAACCTTCCTGACTACACAAGCGGTTTGTCAAGGAATCACAAACAGTGAGACGAAGATTTTTGTGACTTCTTTATCTTTCCTATCGGAGAACTCTCACGATCTCAAGCCAATCAATCGATTGTACTCGTACGATAGAAGATGCAAAATTAGATCACACAACTAAGATAAAAGTAGTATCGGTCTGGATTCACAATCTCAATGAAGTCTTTAAGTCGTTAACCTGATTTTAGAGAAGAAAATCAAAGGTTAATGGAGATCGACTCTAGCGAGCGCACTAGTATCACACAAGACGTTGATTAAAGATTTTCCGTGTAGTCGTTCACTCGGACTTGTAGAGATTAAAGTTTTCAAAAATAATAAATAAATGATTTTTATACAAAAATATTATTAACACTGGTGCGAGAAACTAGGACTAAAGATTCAGCCGTTTTTCATTTTCAAGTGGTTCAGAATTTAATTCCAGGCGATTATAGTTCAAAACAAAACAAATATTAACTTTATTCTTTGCCAAACTAGATTCTATAAAATATTATTTGTATTTTACGAGCATGGTGCATCAATAGGACTAAGCATGCTCCATCAAATAAAATCACAAGTAATTAATTAAAATCATAATTCAATTAAAATTGGTGCAAAAAGTAAATAAAGAATTTTTTAAATTACCACATGGATGAAACACAACTTTCTCCGTCATCCTAGTGTTTGGGTTTAGCTCATCATGGTGAAATACCTCTCAAAATATTTTATTAAGCTCAAATGGTGTTTTCAATGAAGAGAAAATGGAGAAAATCGCTAATGTGCGACCCACATAAAGCATCACAAAAAGAACGATAAAAGACAAGTGTTGTTGTTGTTGAGACTGCACTGCGACCCTCGGCTGTGCGTCTTAGACGCTATTGATTAACGATGGTCTGCGCAAGCCCGTTCTTCGTGTTTATGGTGTTCTTTATCAGTAGCAGCAGCATAAATAGAGTTTCACCAACTCTTGATTTCTTTCCCCTTAGATATCCTCTCGACCCCAAACTCTCTACACCCTTCTCTGTGATCCCAACAATCTATTTATACCCACAACAACATCAAATATTCGATTTAATTACCACATATCTCTATTATTCTTTTTTATTCTCCTCGGTCTGTCACGGGGATAACTTCCCTTTTTTATTCTCTTTCCATGTCTTCTGGTGGTGTACACGACCCAAAAACGTTTGTTACATGACTTTGGGATGAGTTAAACTCTATTCATCCACACAATACTTCCAAAAATATCGCAACAGAATACCGAAGATATTTCTTACTCTGTTTTCGTTTCACATGAATATCCAGCCCAATTCTTTCGAATAAAATGACTATACCAAGCCTGTTTATTGCTAACATGTCCAACCCAACACAGTCCCTCCATTGAATCTCACTAAATCTTCCCTTAAATTCGAACGAAAGATTACATAGGTGACAGCTTCAGTTTCCCGGCAAAAGCTAATTTTGAATTTTGAGAAGAAGTTTGCCCCTTATCCAGTGGTCGCCCCTTATCCGTTGCTGGAGTCTGAATAACACGTCCCTTGAGGTGCTTTTACAAACTTTTTGAGCCGAATTTCGCCGCAAGAGCTTATTTCTCTAAAAATACCTACAAAGACATAAAATAACAAAATAAATACAAATTCGAGCACTAACAATACATACAATTGAGACATAGTAGACACATAAATGTGTCTATCAACACCCCCAAACTTATTATTTGCTAGTCCTCGAGCAAAACTAATATAGAAAATAAAATCCTAACTCACTAGGTGTCCCTAGTGACCGAGTTAGTCTCGGGAGGGTTTACCAGAGGTGTACCCACAAAGCCAATACTCCAGACCTATCCATCTACACAAAATCTTGGAAGGCACTAAAGAACCTCATTGGTTGGCATACTTATTGATTATGGGAGGAAGAACCCTGATGCGAAATTCCAATTGTTATACACGAGTTTGCACTCAAGCATACTAAAATTCATATAAGTGACAGAGCTCTACTAAGATAGTTGCACTATGGACATCATACTCGGAGTCAAACTAATCACATGAAAAGATTGGGAAGATGGATATAGAGAAAAATGTAGATGGTTTATGGGTGAACGGTGTTTCAAATATCTGTCTGAAGGCCTCTGCCAAGATGAACCTAACCTAAATGACTGAGATAACGGTCTGACTAATATCAACACACTGGCATATACAAGGGAACCAGTGGTCAATAAACCTAACTCTAGGTCAACACAACTGGCATATACAAGGGTACCAGTGGTCGACTTTATTGAATTTTATTCCGTTTGGTCTAATTTTCAGGTCTCAATTTTTTATTTTTTATTTTTTTCTCTTTTTCATTTTTTTTTTCTTTTTCATTTTTCTTTTTCATGGTATCTCTATCACTCTATTTCATCATAGCAATGGTAACAACTTGAATCGTGTGTCCCACCAAATCACATGAAATAAAACAAGAATAAAAATAGAAAGTGAAAAGGACTCAACGAGATATGGCGAAACTATCATGTTATTTCTAACACCTGAGCTCTATGCTTTTATGAATAGACTCTATAGATGTTTCTGTCTAGTCAGATTGGTTCCTTAACTCCTAAAACCAAGATGCTTCCATCCACTTAGATTGGTTAGTGCTATCCTTAATAGGCATAAATTTCTAGGCTTTGGAGTTTATTTATTGCAACTAAAAAGATACTCCCATACCCGAAACTTAAATCTAACATTGTCCTCAATGTTCTAAAGATGAAATTAAAAGCATGAACAAGGAGAAACTGTTACCATTTGAAGGAAAAGAGTTAAAGAAGGATATTACCGTGTTGCATGAGATTGGGTTACCTCCCAAGAAGTGCTAAGTTTAAAGTCTTCAGCCAGACTTAGGAAAGGTTAGTCAACTCGAATCGTATAAAAGTAGCCGGAATAACTGTGGGTCTTTAAAACCAAAAAGAGCTGACAAAAGGAAACTGCACTGAACTAAGAAAATGGACAAGACTAGCATGCCCTTACCTAGTTTCCTGATAACTATCGCTAATTTTGGTTCAGGTTCTACGAAAGGGTCTAAATAGAATATTTTCATTGGTTGCATTTCTTCATAGATGGGATCCGAATCATTAGGTCCTAGAGTCTGTAGAAACTCAAATAAGAATTTAGAATCACGAAGTAATAACCTAAATTATTGAGGATCCTCTAAGTCAATTAGATATGACTTACAAAATTGACCACAGTGAGAGTACTGGTCATTCTTAAGAAAATGTGTCGATTCTATTAACCTAAAGTACTTAGGCTTAGTCTCAGAACTTAAAAGTGACAAATTTGAGATCTATACGTTCCCACAATTGGAAGAAAACTATTTGGTGGGAAAACAAAGTCAATCTGGGTATCATTGCTTGGAAAACCACATCAACTAGAGGATGGGTTTCTAACGACTGAACTTCTTCCAGGACATCATTAGGTTCGGGAAAACGAGTTTGAAGGTAATCTTGTAAAATGGTCGAGGCAGAGATATCAATTCCTAAGTGAAGGGACTTTCTGTGAGTTAAAGGTAAGGCACTAGGAAGGTGATAATCACCCCAAACTTAGATTTTTCAGTGTCTCTAGATAGACCTCTAATTATTTCTTGAATTTCCGTATCCTCAGAGTCCTTAAAATATTCAAGAGATTCTTCTAAGTTATTATCAGGTAGTGCATCTTTACTCATCTCTACGGGTCAATCTTCTTCGTCCAGGACTATTGTTTCTAATTCGCTAGACTCTAAAACAGTATTTTCCAAATGAACGTTCCTCTAAACCAATATCGACTTTGTAATCAAAAGGAAAAACTACATCATCTAAAACGGTGGTATCCCTAATAAAATCCTCGTCCTTTTGAATAGGTAAATAATCATAAAAATTATTTGGATTTGAACTAGAAATAATATAATCACTATACAGTTCAATTGGATTACTAGATTCCTGATCACTATGCCTACATATTTCAGATTCTTCATTACTACTATCATCATCATCATAATAGTACGAAGATGATTGAACCTTATCTAAATAAGTAGTGTCTTTTATTCTAACCTCGTCCTCTAAATTAGGAAAATATTCACTATTGATATCAAGGGTAGAATTGGAAACACTATTCAGATTATTTCTAGCAGCATTAGCAGCTAACTGTTCATTTTCTACCTCTAGACGTGCCTGAATTTCACTGTGCATAACACTTATACGTTCAATACTCTCGTTTATCATCTCAGGATATCGTGTACACTCTTCTTTTGAACTATTCATTGCAACTAAAGGTTTATACGTCCTTTCAATCCGTTGTTGTATCTCTTCTAGAGATGGAACAGGTTCAGAAATATCATAATCAGGACTATTTTTAAGTAATTTTCCAAAAACGAGTAACTAGTACTACAATGTTCCTGATTTTCTTGCTCGTAAGACCAATTTGCGTGTGGATAGTAACTAGGCTCACCATGGTATGAACCATAACCTTGAAAAGGTTAGCGTTCCCAACTACTATTCCCACCATTGTCATAAAAATGATAATGTCCATATTCAAATTCAGGTCGATATTTATTGTATTGGCTTCTATCGTACCAGTTCAACTTTCTTAATTGCAAGGGAATTCTACACAATCACAAACAAGGCTGACTTGACCAAATCAAACCTATAAAATCTAGCAAACAAAAAGCATGATGGCTCCACTTAGATTGTTTCTAGACCAACTTCTATCTTTCGAAAGGGAATTCGTTGCAATTTGAGCAAACCCCTCTGGAATCAATCCGAGTCAAAGTAAGTTGAATAGAGGCGAGGGAAGCTTAATAGAGCTTTGATACCCAAGGCCTCACCGCATTAGAAGGCGGCGCAGTCATGCATTCAACTCACAGAAACTATCATTAACTTTGAAGAGTGTTTAAAGAGCAACCAATATTTTTCGAACGAGTTTCCTATTAAACTCGTTACCCTATCGGTCTCGTTTTATTCCAAATTTTAAAGCTTAGGTTCGCGTTCGGTTTCGTTTTCCTAAGCCGGGCAAGAAGAGATCGATGATGAAATCCGAACCCTTATCTTGTATTGGCCAGGCCTTGCCCTTTACTAGGAATTTAAAACAGCCGGTTCAGTCCTCAATCAATAATCACCTTAAGGAAGACAGTAAACCCGCTTGCAGGAGATTCGCGGGTGATTCGATGGACTTACCTCCCGTACCAGACGGGCGATGAACCGCTGAAGTCGACTCGGGCCACTTACTCTGGTGTTAGTGTGCGAACCCGAGGGGCCGAGATGATATCGTAATCGTCGTTCTTCCCTGCAAACAGATTATATTTAAATTATTTTTTTTAAGTATATAACCCTTCCGTAGGGTTTAAAAAAATATCCAAAAGTCCAAATTAAAGTCCAAAAGAAAAAATAAATAATTACAATATTTCTTAATATAATTCTAAAAAAAAATTTAAAAAAAAATAATAAAAAAAAATTAAAATTAAATCCTAAAAAGTTATGTCTTCTTTATTATTTTTTCTTTTAGCTTTTAGCTTTAAGCTTTTTTTTTTCCAAGTCCTTAGTATTCCACTTCGAACCTGTAAATCAAAGACACAAAAAGAAACGTAAAAAGGAACAAATAGTAATAAAAGAAAATCTATAAACACTAGCATAAAGACAAGTCCGCGTAGGCGGCGCCAAAATGATTAAAGATTTTCCGTGTAATAAAAGGGTTGTCTTTCACTCAGACTTGTAGAGATTAAAGTTTTCTAAAATAATAAATAAATTATTTTTATACAAAAATATTATTAACACTGGTACGAGAAACTAGGACTAAAGATTCAGCCGTTTTTCATTTTCAAGTGGTTCAGAATTTAATTCTAGGAGATTATAGCTCAAAACAAAACAAATATTGACTCTATTCTTTGCCAAAGTAGATTCTGTATTTGTATTTTATGAGCATGGCGCATCAAGAATCCATAGGACTAAGCATGCTCCATCAAATAAAATCACAAGTAATTAATTAAAATCTTAATTCAATTAAAATTGGTGCAAAAAGTAAATAAAGAAGTTTTTAAATTACCACATGGATGAAACACAGCTTTCTCCGTCGTCCCAGTACTTAAGTTTAGCTCATCATGGTTAAATACCTCTCAAAATATTTTATTAAGCTCAAATGGTGTTTACAATGAAGAGAAAATGGAGAAAATCGCTACTGTGCAACCCACATAAAGCTCACAAAAAGAACGATGAAAGACAAGTGTTGCTGCTGTTGAGACTGCACTGCGACCCTCGGCTGTGCGTCTTAGACGTTGTTGATTAACGACGGTCTACGCGAGTCCGTTCTTCATTTTCATGGTGTTCTTCATCAGCAGCAGCAGCATAAACAGAGTTTCATCAACTTTTGATTTCTTGCTCCTGAGCTATCCTCTCGAACCCAAACTCTCTACCCCCTTCTCTGTGATCCCAACAATCTATTATACCCACAACAGCATCGAATCTTCGAGTTAATTACCACATATTCTCCATTATTCTTTTTTATTATCCTCGGCCTGTCACGGGGATAACTTCCCTTTTTATTCTCTTTCCATGTCTTCTGGTGGTGTACACGACCCAAACACGTTTGTTACATGACTCTTGGATGAGTTAAACTTTATTCAGCCACGCGCTACTTCCAAAAATATCGCAACAGAATACCGAAGATATTTCTTACTCTGTTTTCGTTTCACACGAATATCCAGCCCAATTCTTTCGAATAAAATGAGTATACCAAGCCTGTTTAGTGCAAACAGGTCCAACCCAACACAATCCCTCCATTAAATCTCACAATATCTTCCCTTAAATTCGAACGAAAGATTACACAGGTGACGGCTTCAGTTTTCCGACAAAAGCTAATTTTGAATTTTGAGAAGAAGGTTGCCCCTTACCCAGTGGTCGCCCCTTATCCGTTACTGGAGTCCGGATAACACATGTCCCTTGAGGTGCTTTTACAAACTTTTTGAGCCGAATTTCGCCGCAAGAGCTTATTTCTCTAAAAATACATACAAAGACATAAAATAACAAAATAAATACAAATTCGAGCACTAACAATACATACAATTGAGAGATAGTAGACACATAAAAGTTTCTATCAGACGTGTGAGGATTAGTTTTGCTCAAAGCTAGATGTCTCATATGTATAGTCTTCAAATCAGGGTTTTGCCTTAGTTACAAAGCAATCCTTATTTACCATTAGATGAAAACCTGATTTAGATTCAAGCTAATATTTCTCAACCGTTAGATCGAAATCATAGCTTCACACACATAATTGGGTAAACGTTCTACTGGGTTCGTGAAAACCTTGCCAAACGTGTACGTGTATGTTGGTTCAACACAGTAACCAAAAAGGTTAACAATATGAGGATTTCATATTAACCTTGTTCATCTTCACCATAACTAGTTCAATTAACTCAAATGAACTAGTTAGAGAGTTATTCAATCAATTAAATCAAAGATGATTCGATTCGATGAATCGGCTCATGAACTTATAGCCACGGTTTGCATAAAGCATTCCTTAATAATTTAAGTTTCATGATCAGAGCACATCTTTAGATCATAACCTCTTAAGATCACAAACAATTTATCGGACTTAAGTGAACCGGTTGAGTTTTCCAAACTCAATAGAATTTCTCGGAAAGAGAACTTCCGCAAGTTTGTAGACTAGGTTCGCGGACTGAGTTCGCGAACTTAACAGCAAACGAGTTATTTGGAAATCCTAGTAGAAAATCTCGGTAAGAGAACTTTTGACAGTTCGCAGACTTGGTTCTCGGATTCGGCAAGCCAATTCCACAATCCTTCTGATTTCTCTTGATCAACAAAGTTCGAAAACTTCGGTTCAAGGAATACATGGTTATGTAATCTACACTCTCATTCCAACCATTGAAACATTCTCAGAGGACGTTATTCAGTTGTTATTCACAAAACTTTCTCGTCAGAGAAATTTCCAAAGAAATTGAAATGGTTCATGACTTTCATCACTAGGTGAAGATAACTTGATCAAAGAGAAAGGATTTACCAACACACGATTTCGAGAAAACGATAAGCCTTGAATACTCAGCTTGAAATATCAAATGTGTGTGATCCAGTCTATATAGCATATGACTTTTGTCTCATAAGAAGTAGGAGAAGAATAAATAGACTTTTGAGTGATAGATAAGTTCAAGTCTCCACATACCTTTTTGTTGATGAAGTTCCAGGGTTCCTTGAGTAGATCTTTGTATTTATATGATGAATCGCCATGAAGTCCTTGATCTTACTACACTTTCCTATCCCAGTCCGAGACTTATCTATAATAGGCTAGATATCAAGACTCACAGTTTCGATCACTAACACTGACAACACATGCTTGATATAGCAACGCATGCGAGGTTGACCGAGTGATGTTTATTTTCAATGATGTTGTAGTCATAAGTTCGTTGAGACTTGTGAAAGCAATAGAATTTAGACTTAATGAGACTTAAAAATAAACAAAACTTAATATAAAAATTGATTTCAAGATTTAAAATAGACCAAGACTCCGGATTCCACTATTCCTCCTAATTGATTGGTTTATAATGATATTTCAAGAATTATTATTAAGCTATTTTTCTCATTAATTCACTACTAATCTCTAAGGTGTCCAAACATTAAATTGTAATCCCTAAGCATGAATTATACAAGAATTGATTCTAAGCATAACACATCGAATTGATTCACGACTATTAAGAAAACCAATTTTATCTTTATGTTGATCCTAGTGAATTAAATAAAATAAATAATTAAAGAAATTATGAAAATAAATTACCAATCGAACATGAGTTAATAGTTTCCTCTGTTGTCTCAGTCACTGGTTATTTTATCCGCTCATCATGTTGAAAACCCTCTCAAAGAATTTATTTATGCTCAAAAATGGTTTACAAATGATGAATAAGGGAGGAATGATGAAAAACCGGGTTTGTAACAATTATATTTGTCACGAACTAAACTTTTACAAAGTACGATAATAGTGAACTGTAGTAGTCTCTGAAGTACTACGACCCACAGGGAACTGTCGTTGTCATTGTTGATAAACAACAGATATGTTGCGTATAATGTTTTTCGTGTTCTTCGCAATAGCAGCAGAAAACAATTTTCCTGCAACTTGTTTATTTTCGACTCTGTAGTGTTCTAAAATCTCCCTAATCACTCTTTGTTCTCTTCCTAGAATCTCTTCCGTATGTGACTTTCCCCGTTTCCTTCAAACACATGATTCTATCCAATTCCGGTTGAAAGGAAGACCATTAGCAGCATTGTTTAGTCAATTAGGACAAACCCACTTGATTTCAGCACTTCAGTCTCACTACAGCTTGCCTAAACCACAAACCCAAATTCTGCAGCCATTGAATACCAGTTTCCGTCCAAAACCAAATTTCAAATGAAGAAGATGACCTTCCCATAACAGAGATGAGGGTTTGTATAGCATATGGCGCCATGGGGTGCAAATAGTAAAGGAGTCGCCCCTTAGTAATTGAGGTGTTCTTTAGTAATTGAGAGTCCTAATCGCACGTGTCCTCCGGGTGCAAATAACATTTTTCGAGCCAATTCTCCACAAGATCTTATTCTTCCAAAAACAACTAAAACAAATTTATTAGAGAAATTATGAGTCCTATCTAATGTATTTGTGGGTTAAAATGCGTCGCACTTTCGTGCTTATCACCGAGTTATGCTCTAACAATCTCCCCCTTTGTCAATTTTAGTGACAAAACTAATACATACAGAATAAAAAAAAGATAAACTTTAGTGGCTCCTATTCCATAATCTAATCTTCAACATTCATTGAAATCTTCGTCCTTCCAAGTACTCTAATGATCCCAAAGGTTGTAAGTTTAGCACCATCGCTGTTGAAGATCCATAGCTACAACAATTAGAGAACTCGAGATTCTCAATCATTATTATACAGTGTTATAGTATTATTATGAACATCAAAGTCCAATTGCATCACGACTTTAACAATAATACTATGGCGATATGTATCACTCCCTCTTAGTCAATACTCCATATCGATCATGGAAACCACTCCCCCTTACACAATGATTCGAAAACCATATGTATTTGTAGTGTGACCTACAATATTTCTCCCCCTTTTTGTCAATAAAATTGGCAAAGGTACAAGAACTAGTTCATAATGAAATTTCCACAAGAGACATTTCATAGACTAAAAGAAAAATACATACCAACTTAATTTAGATGGAATCATAAAGCCGAAGATAAATGTATTCATCAAGGAGTTTTAAGATACAAGATAACCCCTTTAAAATTCCACATCCGCACTCCCCGCAAGATATTACCATTAAGCATAAGTTCAAAAGAACTCTCCCCAATTTGATGTCATCCCCAAAGGAACAACAAGAGCAACCATAATTTCGAAAGAAAAGAAGGATTTTTTAATTGGACACCAAAAACCATGAGAATGATTTTCTATATACAACACTCAACCAAATTGATCACAAGTAAACCCATGATTAATTTAATTGGTATACACAACTAAATCAAACCACAAAAGTGATCAATTCAATTGATTGTGCTCAACATAAGTAAACCTACGGAGCTACGACTAAGTTAATCATATCGAGGTGACTAACTTAACCACTCAAATACTTAACATAAGGAAAACCTTACGGAATATATGACTACATTAACCAATAAAACATGATTAGTATAGCCATTCATATACTCAACACAAGAACTTGTGGAATATATGAAAACTCAACTAGCTTAATTACAAGAAAACCTATAATTAATCTAATTGGAATACAAACAACCAAACTAACCACCGAAGTAATCAATTTAATTGTCAAAGGATTTCCTCAACAAAATAAGACTTTCGGAGCAAATAACTAAATAACCAAAAGATGATTAATTTAGTTCATAATGCTCAACATATAGCATCTCACGGAACAACCAACCATGCCAATAAGCATAATCGACTTAGTCGTATCGTGCTCAACATAGGACACACAATGGAGCCTTCACGATAATACATAATAAAATGGATCAATGACGATCTATACCGTGGATAACATACAAGGATCTATTCTATTTTCCATCAATATATGCATAACAACATAATAGAATTTATCCTTGTCTTATAAAAGATTTTAATCCTATTTTCAATCAAATACATGATTGCATAGGCAAAACTTTTGTATTTGTCGAAAGTCCATTCATGCTTTCATCAATACGAATACCGATTTATGAACGACTTTACTTTTGACAACAATATGGGATCTTCAAGTTCACGGACTCAAACATACATATCCCATAAAAATATTGCAATATAACAAACCAAGATTAAATATTGCAAACCATCATCCTCCAAACATTTTTAGAATTTAGAACCAATAAACCTTAAAAATAACATAAGATGATGAAAACAAAACATAGCTATGTGGTGTCACAATCATTTCTATTCAAATCACTAGTTATTCTTCCATCTAATCCAAAAATAAGACATCCTACGCATCTAAACAAAAAACAGACTCTTACGCCATAACGGACACGAACAATTCAGTTAGAAGGTTTTGGAAGTTCAAGAGTCTTGTGATTATCGATCTTTCCCGCCTTTGAGGGAAAATCCCTTTTGGGAACCTCTTTATCACGATTCTTCATGAGAGCAACGTTACAGTTAACCTTTTCCAACTCAGTTCTTCCTACATCAAGACACTTTATGTTTCCAACAAGTTGTTGATTATCAATGATCACCTTAATTGGAAACTTTTCTCCAATATCTGAGTAAGAAACATGATCTCGAGGAAAAGATCCCTCAATTTCAACAAGAGTTCCCTTCTCTTTATCAAACTCAAAGTGTATACCATTATCAACAAAATCATCAGGTAATTCCCACGAAGAAGAAGCCATTGCCAAGAAACCTAGAGTGAAGGTTTTAACTCAAACGGAAGGGTATATAAACGCTTTGAGGAAATTATGGTTTAAAGGAAGGTATATAAGCTAAAGTCCAAAACCGTACACGTACCCTTATGACGACCCCAAAGAAAAAAACATATTTTAGAAAAATAACAAAAACAATACAAAATACTCATGCAAAAGTATGTGACTGATTATCCATGTAAGAACGATAAGAAAATAGCTAGATAATCACAAATACTTTGCACAGAATATACCTATTCAATTCTCACACAAATATGATTTTTGGTGGGTGAGATATCAACCTTGTGATTAATTTCCACAAGTATGAGCATTCAACTCATTAAATGAATATTGTGTTTGTTTAGCCTTCCTTCTTTGATTATCCCCCAGTTTAGAAGAATAAGACCTAGCTTGTACTGCATATCCTTCTGAAGGATTTCTCTGAGGACTAAATCTAGGACCTCTTGTAATTGGTTCATGAGGATCAGAATAGATGGGAATCCATTTTCTAGATTTAGAGTTACCAAAAACATCCTTATAAACACAGGGAATATTAGAAATATGAGAGTTTATTCGGTTAGAATATACATGTGCCCTGTGACGACTTTTAGGAAGAGAATCATGTCTATAAGGTTCTTGGTTTTCTGTGGAAATTCGATTCAGTGTGGTAGTCGATTTAATATTTGTTCCATTGGCAGTGGATAGAAGCCAATTACGGACATTAGAAATTTGTTTCTTTTTGGCAAAACAATGGATAGCATAGTAATTTCATTTTCCACATAAGGTACATGATCGTGGGGGAGAAGTAACAACAGGTACTCGTTTAAACTTCATAGCCACCGAAGAAGATTGTAAGTTATGAAAACTTTTCTTGACACAATCCTCATCTAGAGAAAATTTTATTCTGGACAGTAACTGATGGGAATTAGTTTGCGCAGAAGAAATTTTCTTTAGAACAGAGTTTTCCTTTTCCAAGGATTTGCACTGTCCATGGGCTAGAGCAAGTGATGCTTCAAGTTTTTCCTTATCAACACGAAGACTGACATGCTCAGATGAATGCGTCTTGATCAAACATTTTTCTCTAATTGAGACTTCTTTAACCAGCTTTTCAAGATCACAAATATTTTCATGCTGTAAATTGTTTTCATGAAGAAGTTTCTAAATTTCCTTAGAGAATGACCCTATAATGTTGTAGAGTACCTGTTCACGATCAATAGACTTTTCAAATTCATCAACGAGCTGTACATGATCCTTGAGATCAACAAACTCTATAGAATTTTTTGAAATTCTGGTGAGCTCCATTTCATCTTTAGCCATTATGTTAAATATCTCATTGGAGGAAGAATGATCAACACAAGATGAGACATTCTTCTTACCTCAGGATTCGGAAGAATCATCTAAGGAGTGACCCATTGAGGTATTTCCGAGACACTTGAAAACGTTGACAGCTTTAGGAGGAATTTTGATATGCGTATGAGATTCTGTCCACATAATTAGATTGCCACAAACACAGAATTATGAGGGTTTAAACGTGTTTGCATGCCCTGATACCAATTGAAAAAGCGTGGTTCTAACAATGCCACCCAATAATTAGATTAGCAATCCATATAGACTAACTCTGAAATACTTTTCTAGAGAATCAAATAGACAGTCAGACTCAACCTAGATAAAAAGTATCTCAAGGAGTTAATATCTCTCACTTGTTTTGATTTACTCAAGCTAAAACAATAGCGAGTCTTTTAATCAAACACAAGGAATAACTAGGACAATTTACAATTGATGATCTTTAATGCACAACCTGTACTATTTTAATTATATAAAAATATAATGCAGAAAAGAAATAACACAAACACCAGAATTTTTGTTAACGAGGAAACCGCAAATGCAGAAAAACCCCAAGACTTAGTCCAGATTGAAGACACACTGTCATAAGCCGCTACACACACTAGCCTACTACAAGCTAACTTCGGCCTGGACTATAGTTGAACCCCTATCAATCTCCCGATGATACAATGTACAGTTGTACTCCTACGCCTCTGATCCAAGCAAGGCACTGCGTACTTGATTCTCTTAGCTGATCTCACCCACAACTAAGAGTTGTTGCAACCCAAAATCACAGACTTAACAATAAACAAATATGTATCACACAGAAAAGTCTATCAAAGGATAAATTTGTCTCCCACAAATAAACCTAGGTTTTGTTCTGTCTTTTGATATGAAATCAAGGTGAACAGGAACCAATTGATAATCCAGACTTATATTCCCGAAGAATAGCCTGGATTAATCAATCACCTCTCAACAAGCCTTCCTAACTACACAGGTGGTTTGTCAAGGAATCACAAACAGTGAGACGAAGATATTTGTGACTATTTTATCTTGCATATCGGAGAACTCTCACGATCTCAAGACAATCAATTATAGTCGTACTGTAGAAGATGCAAGATCAGATCACACAACTACGATAAAAGTAGTATCAGTCTGGCTTCACAATCCCAATGAAGTCTTTAAGTCGTTAACCTGATTTTAGAGAAGAAAATCAAAGGTTAATGGATATCGACTCTAGTGAGCGCACTAGTATCACACAAGACGTGTGGGGATTAGTTTTTCTCAAAGCTAGATATCTCATATATATAGTCTTCAAACCAGAGCTTTTCCTTAGTTACAAAGATATTCTTATTCACCGTTAGATGAAAACCTGATTTAGATTCAAGCTAATATTTCTTAACCGTTAGATCAAAATCATAGCTTGATACACACACTTGGGTATAAGTTCTACTGGGTTCGTGAAAACCTTGCCAAACGTGTACGTGTATGTTGGTTCAACACAGTAACCCAAAAGGTTAACCATACGAGCATTTCATATTAACCTTGTTCTTGTTCAACATAACTAGTTCAACTGACTCAAATGAACTAGTTAGAGAGTTATTCAATAGTAAGAAACAATTGAAGCAAAGATGATTCGATTCTATGAATCGTCTCATGAACTTATAGCCACGGTTTGCATAAAGCATTACTTAATAATTTAAGTTTCATGTTCAGAGCATATCTTTAGGTCAGAACCTCTTAAGCTCACAAACAAGTTCGCGGACTTAAGTAAACCGGTTGAGTTTTCCAAACTCAGCAGAAATTCTCGGAAAAAGAACTTCCGCCAGTTCACGGACTTAAAAGCAAATGATTTATTTGGAAATCCCAGCAGAAATTTTCCGTAAGAGAAATTCCGATAGTCCGCGAACTTGGCAAGCCAATTCCACAATCCTTCCGATTTCTCGCGATCAACAAAGTTCAAAAACTTCGGTTCAAGGAATACATGGTTATGTAATCTAAACTCTTATTCCAACCATTGAAACATTCTCAAAGGACGTTATTCAGTTGTTATTCACAAAACTTTCTCTTTAGAGCAATTTGCAAAGCAATTGAAATGTTTCATTACTTTCATCACTAGGTGAAGATAAACTTGATTAAAGCGAAACGCTTTACCAATAAACGATTTCGATAAAAAGATAAGCATTGAATACTCAGCTCGAAATATCAAATGTGTATGATCCAGTCTATATAGCATACGACTTTTGTCTCATAAGAAGTAGGAGAAGAATATATAGACTTTTGAATGATAGATAAGTTCAAGTCTCCACATACCTTTTTGTTGATGAAGTTCCACGGTTTCTTGAGTATATCTTCGACATTGTATGATGAATCACCATGAAGTCCTTGAGATTACTACACTTTTATATCCTAATCCGAGACTTAGCTATAATAGGCTAGATATCAAGACTCATAGTTTTGATTACTAACATTGACAAACATTCTTGATATAGCAACGCATACGAGGTTGACCGAGCTATGCTCTAACAATAATAATGCGAAAAATAAAAGTAAATGACACAACAAGATTTTGTTAACGAGGAAACCGCAAATGCAGAAAATCCCCGGGTCCTTGTCCATAATTGAATACTCTTAGGATTAAGCCGCTACACAAAATTACACTAACTTCATATAGTTGAGACCAAGTAACTAACCCTATAGTTCACCTAGTTCCGTCTATATTCCCACGCCTCCGACTTATGAATAATTCTCGTACTTGGAACAATTATTTTGGTTCGTATTCCAAATAGTAAAGGAACAACAAATCTGTTTGGTATCAACTCTATTCAACCAAGTGATATGAGTCGGAAAAAGGCTCTTCCGTTTATCTTAACATAAAATCCTTCGTCAGGTCCTTAGTTTATCTTATGTTCAATCACCCAAAGGTATAATCGTTTAAGATTAAGCCAACAACACCTTTAATCCGAAGAATCGTGTTGATGTCGATCTACTCAAATAATCAATCCAATCTACCACAAGGATAAACCGATTATTAATTGGATCCTATTTTACCGAAACAAGTATTGTGCACACCAAAGATTATAAAACCCAAGTCAGATCTTCAATATATTCTTTGTCTTCAAATCTTCTTAAATTTTCAATAAAAACCTGCACACAATCACTTGAATCTCTTGTGATCAATCACACACAGAACGGAGTCTGTTAACAATGGATTATCACAAGATCGTCTTTAGAACTAACAACAGTCTAAAGATCCATGTCGAAACTTTGAACTAGTTTGAGTGAATCTTATATCAGAAGAGAAGATTCTCAAGAATAAACAAACTAAGTGCAATCAGATTTCAACCACCGTTAGTCAATCAAATCAATCAAAAACAAAAGATAAACCGCAATTATCTAGTTTCCCACCAAAGGTACATGCTAGAGCTTATCAATCCCAAAGAAGAATTTAAACTGAGCGGCCTTAAGAGATTTCGCCTAATTAGGTCACTCTCCTCTCCGAATAGGCGGATACACCAGTAACAACAACTAAAGAGTAAATCTGTTGTTACGATGGATTAGTTTGTTACAAAGGCAAACTTCGAGTATTTATAGACAAGGAAGTTTGGACACCAAGGAATTTCCAAAACCGAAAACATTCTCAAGATACTTTTTAATCCACAAATTCGGTTTTCATAATTCCTGGAAATGCTCTGTCCAAAAATAATGATCGAAATCTCTCGGAAAATCTAATTAGTAAATGCACATTACTAATTCTGGAATTTCCCTATAAAATGAAATTAATAACCTTAATTGAAAGATTCTTAACTTACTTATGTTTCGATCCTCGGATTCTCTTCCCTTAGCTGTTAAGGAATATCTTTGAACAATTAAAGAAATAAACATTCACAACACGTGTTCAAAGTTTGTCAACATCTTAACTTTGTAAGTTCTCTTCCACACTTACAACCTTGAAACCGATTTTCCACACTTCCAAACAAGTTTACAATTGGTTCATCTGACTTTCATGAACTAAGTGATTGATCAAAACAACATTCAATCACAATCATGGGTTTAAAGGTTTTACCAAAACAAGTTTCTGTTTTACCTCAATGTGCGTACTGTGCATAGTCCCACTAGCTTTCCAAAAATTCGGTTGACTAGGTACTAGGATCGGTTCCCACATATATATGGTATCTAACTTATATGTGTTGCACATGTCCATAGGATCATTTCCCCTTTGCCTAAAAACGTGTTGCACATGTCCATAGGTTTGGTTCCCCTTTCTGCTATAAACCTTGCTGCACCCCGTGCATGGATCGGTTCCCCCTATGATGTACTTTACCCCTTACTAGGATCGGTTCCCCTCTCCCAAAATTGGTCATACACACAAACCCGATCATACCACAGGTGATTACTTAAAATCGGTTTTACTGATAAAAGTTATACCAATACATAAGTCAGGCATTTGTGAATAGTTCTACCAAGAACACAACAAGTTGTGAGCAGTTATACTCTATCACACATATTGGTTATTCATAAGATATGCAATGAATAACAAAACCAATAAAAACCTGGTAATTTCCTTTTCGGTCCACGACCAAGTTTATGAACTTACTTCCTTAGAACACATGTAAACATTGTTCCTTAGTGTAGATGGTGAAAATTAGATAAAGGGTTAAAGTGTCATTTCAACCCTATAGACAGAATTCAACTCTCACATGAGATATTAATCCATTGGTCCTCAAGGAATCCTTAGCAACGATTTCTAGTATACGTTACCGCGAGACACTGATGGTCGTGATGCTGTGGCTCCTAGCACACATCCTCAACGAGATACTATTGTTCACGTACGTTCTATAGAGCGTAAAATATCCCCGCGGACTTCTGAACCAGAACAACCACAATTCCAGCATGTTTTTGCGAGACGCAGCTTATAGTGATGCCATGATTCCTAGTATACATCCTCAACGAGATGTTGTTGGTCATGTAGGCTCTGTAGATGCGTATATACGTCCCCGATGGACTTATGAACCAGAGCGGAGATTTGCATCTCTCCCGTAAGCACGACTCACCCTATTTGAGATCAAATACTGATTCCTAGTACATCATCGCGAGATACACTGGTCATGTCTGCTCTAGGCTCTGACTCGACTTACTGAGGTTTTCAGATAACTCCTACGACATCCCCGCGATATACGGTGGTGTTGATGGTGGTTTTTATCTTAGGGTTAAAATCGTAAAATCTTGCATCAGATGTGACATCACTCTACAAGAAAACGGTGCTGCGAGTACTAACCTCTCCACCGACAAATTTATTGAGCCGCTCAATGTACTTTTATCCATAACACTTGTAAATTCTGACACCTCGCCAATACTAGACTCACTGAGTACTTTTTTGTGCTATGTTCTTCACCAGAACCCTTAAATCGGTATGGCATGACGGATTCATGTTCACTTGCAACAAAGTAGCATGAACCTCCAAGTACCAAAATTAAGGCCATTGCACGAAATTCTCAGACGAAAAGCACAATGCATTCCGTAGATAAGGATTTTTATGGCAGTATACAAAAATCCAGCTAATTATTGTGATAACTCACAAGGAACTCAGAAACCCAACTAATTTGCAAATTAGGGTTTCGCACCCCGCGCATTATACTAGACCCATTTGGTCGAAACCATGCTTAACCAATTTAGGCAACCAAATCCGCCACAACGCACTAAAAGTGAGGCCGCGCACTAGCATGCCGGCCCTCTTTCCACCGACCAATCAGGTCGCTTTAAATCTGCCACTGCAAGTTGGAAGTGTGGCCACGCCCTAACATGCTAGCCCCACTTCCCGTCGACCAATCAGGCTGCTCGAAACCTTCCACGACCTCAAAAAAAAGGTCGTCATACTAAGTCGTATTCCCAAAACACGCCAGCTTCCCAAAACGCGCTAGCTTCTCAAAAACGCGCCAGCTTCCAAAAAACGCACCAACTTCCCAAAACGCACCAACTTCCCAAAAACGTGCCAGTTTCCCAAAACGCGTCAGCTTCTCAAAACGCGCCAGCTTCCCAAAAACGCGCGAGCTTCCCAAAACGCGTCAGCTTCCCAAAACACGACATCTTCTCAAAGACGCGCCAGCTTCCCAAAACACGTCAGGTTCCCGAAAGCGCCATGCCATCGCATACTGCACGTACTAATTAGGGTTTCGACACGCCAAACCCTAATTTGGGCAAGTTGCTACATAATTCTTCCACAACGCCAGTTTTAGCTTTGGCCATGTCGCAACTGGCATACTGCTATGCCGCGGCTACTATCATGGAACCATACCAAGGCTATGCCGTGGGCATACTTCCAGCATGTTGCCAATGCCACTATGTAAATGAAAGGTATCCACGATCAACGGCTACCCTTCGTCCTGAGATGCAGATCTCAGCCGTACAATTCCGCCACCAAACTTGTGGTAACTTTTGGTCGCAATGCCAAATTCCACGGTTCACGCCAAAACCCTAACTTGGCCGCCAAACAGAAGGTAGCCACGATCAACGTCTACCCTTCCTCCTGAGATGCAGATCCCAACCGTACAAGCTTGTCACCAAACCAAATGACTTCTGGAAACCTTTTGTCCGTAATGCTTAAATTCCACGGTTTGTGCCAAACCCTAATTTGGCCACGCCAAAAGAATGTACAAGCCATGACAGAACCACGACAACGTTGCTGGCTACCAACGGAAGGTAGCCATAATCAACGATCACCCTTTCTCCCGAGATGCAAAATCTCGGCCGTCGAAGGTCGCCACTGAACCGTCAAGCCTCTCTATTTTAACTAACAACACATAGCAACATGCTACATGTTTTCCATGAAAACGCTCGAGTCATCGAAACATATCACAAAATGGGGGATGCTCATCAGAGTATTGGTCTGGCGGTTTACAGCGTGCGGCGTGCAATACGCCCGTTATAAGAAACTTTTATAAAGGTAAGGTGGTTAGTAATGGCAAGAAATAAGTGGTGAAACTGATGTTATTTGTAGATAGTGGTAAAAAGAGTTTCGATTCTCGAACTTGTGAAGGATAACTTAGACTTAAATTCTAAATCTAAAATCACTAAAAATTATAGCAAACTCAAACAAAGGTGTTATCAATATTAAAAGGCACTGAGGCTAAGATTCCACTATTTTCCAAGTTCAAATGATTTAATCCAATATTTATATTCATGCAATTTTGTCGTTCAATTTGATTCTTAACTATAACAACAAGTAGATTTTCAAAATAACAAGTGTAAATCCAAATTGTAGAACATCAAAAACCTATGGCCAAGCATGCTCTATCAAAAGAAATAACAATTGCTTAACAAAAGTCATTCAAACAATTTTAAATCAAGGAAAATAATCATAATATAATTGCAAATAAATAGATAAAATAGAATATACCGCTTCTTGTTGGAAAAATAGCTTCCTATATCGCCTCAGCAATGGGGTTTAGCTCCTCATATTAATCACTTGCTCAAAATACATGTTTGTTGCTCAAAAGTTGATTAAATTGAATAAAAAGATATGAAGAAGCGTGTTTGTAACAGATATAGTTGTTACAAAACCCGCTATAACAGAAAGTAGCGTTACTGAGAAATAGTGACAGTAATAGTTGTTGGGAAATTGTTACATTTTGAAAGTAAAGGTGACGGTTCTGTGTTCTTCTTCCTCTTCTCAACTGCAACTCAGATGTAGTTCTCTGTGATTTTTTTTTGCTCTGCTTTGATCCTAAACTTCACCAAGGTGTATGTAACCCTTGCTCGAATTCTCAGAAGCCTATATATACTCAACAACAACCCTAAATCTCGATTAAATCTCCTCTTTTCTTCGGCAGAAAATCCCGAAATTTTCCACTTTCCAAACTCTTCTCTACGCGTTTCTAAGACGTACAGGTCATTTCAGTCCCTCCATTAGATTGGTATGAATCTCAAGAAAGGTTATCTTGCCTCAAATCTCCCGTAACTGCCAAATAGAATCAAACAAAATCCCGTGAAAAACTTCACCTCTTTGTTTAAGACACTCGATGATTTCCTCCTCTATTTTCGAATTTGCTCGACGTACATTCCCTGTTTAACCAAAACAGGGTAATCCAAATCCAACTCAGGCAGAAAACCCGATCTGATCTTGACCTATTACCAAATCAGGTGGTCCGTGAAATTACACACCTTTGTTTTTCTCTAACTCGAGTTCTATTCAACTTGGATTCAAACAAACAACTATACTAGGACTGTTTAGGCATAAGAAGTAAAACCAATGAATTTCATCCTTTTAGTCTCTCTAAAACTCGATCAAAATCTCAACCCTAATTCTGCAGGTGTGATGATTTATCTTCTCGCCAAAACCATCCTTCAAATGAGGAAGAAAATGAGGAACCCCCTATCCATATTGGGGTGCGAATATCAGCTGCCTTGGGGGTTTCCTGGTGGTGACCCTTATCAAAAGTGTGGGTGCCAAAATCACTTCCTCCGGGCGCTTTGGACAACTTTTCGAGCCCATTTTTCCAAAAATGTTTATTGGCCAAAAATACCTACACGCACATAAAACAACATAATAAGTACAAAAATCAGAGCTAGGAATATATAGAACCGAGACAAATCAGACACAAAAAATGTGTCCATCAAATACCCCTAAACCTATTATTTGCTAGTCCTCGACCAAAAATAAAATAAAATCCTAACTCAGTGTCGCATGCATCATCAGTTACATTTAGCGTATGCAATAAGCCTTTAAACCCCTATGTGGCCCTAGTGGCCGAGTTATAGTCTCGGGTGGGTTTACCAGAGGTGCACCCACAAAACCTTTACTCCATACCCTAGCTATCTACGCAGAACCTTGGAAGGCACTAAAGAATCTCCTTGGTTGGCATACTTATTGACTGTAGGAGGAAATACCCTGATGCGAAATTTCAATTGTTGTACACGAGTTTGCACTCAAGCATACTAAAATTCATATAAAGTGACAGATCTCTACTCAGATAGTCGCACCATGGACATCAATATCCCGAGTCAATAAATCACATGGATAGATAATGAGATCGATAGTGGATGGTTTTGATGTTGACTAGGTGAACAGGTGTTTCTCATATCTGTCTGAAGGCCACT
Source organism: Papaver somniferum (assembly GCF_003573695.1). NCBI lineage: Eukaryota > Viridiplantae > Streptophyta > Magnoliopsida > Ranunculales > Papaveraceae > Papaver > Papaver somniferum. The sequence goes on from NW_020620159.1 coordinate 452,465, forward strand.
GCCAAAACGAACCTATCCTTATGGACTGAGATACCGGTTTGACTAATATCAATGCAACTGGCATATACAAGGGAACCAGTAATCGATAATCCTAACTCTAGATCAACTCAGCTGGCATATAAAAGTGAACTAGTGGTCGATTTTATTGAATTTATTCTGGTTGGTCTAATGGCCTGGTCTCAATTTTTTTTCAACTTATTTTAATTTATTTTTTTTGGTATCTCAATCACTCTATTTCACCCTAGAAGTGGTAACAACTTGAATCCTAAGACCCACCTACTCACTTAGAGAAACATATTTTAAAAAGAAAAAATAAATAAATATAGAAGTAAAAAGGACTCAACGAGATACGGCGAAACTACCATGTTATTTCTAACACTTGATCTCTATGCTTTTATGAATAGACTCTTTAGATGTTTCCATCTAATCAGATTGGTTCCTCAACTCCTACAACCAAAATTCTTCCATCCACTTAGATTGGATAGTGCCATCCTTAATAAGCATAAATTTCTAGGCTCTGGAGTTTATTTATTGCAACAAAAAGGTAGCAAAAAGTTCTATCCCACCCCAAACTTAAATCTAACATTGTCCTCAATGTTTCCAATGAAAGAAAAATACTAAAATTATAAATAACATGAGAAATTAGTAAAGAGAGAAGTCGAAAAGATAGTACCCGGGTGAAGTGTAACCAAAAACCTATAAAAATAATATACAACATATAAAACCGCCTCGATGGTCAATCAAGGGTAAACAGGGTCCTCCAGAGGGACCTCCTCAATATCACCTGTAGGAAAGGGCTCTAAAAGAGGTTTCAATCTCTGACCGTTAACCTTGAATAACTACTACCATCCGGTGTCTCGATCTCAACATCTCCATGAGGAAAAACAGTACTGACCACAAAAGGACCGGTCCACCGAGAGCGCAACTTCCCGAGGAATAGATGCAAATGAGTGTCATACATAAGAAATTTTTGACCTGGAGAAAATAACTTTCGTAAAATATTCTTATCATGCACAAGTTTCATTTTGTTATTATACTCCTTAGCACTATTGTATGCATCTCTACGAATCTCGTCCAACTCATTAAGCTGGAGCTTTCTGTGAGCTCCTGCCTTGTCAAGTGAAAAATTTAAGTTCTTAATAGCCCAATAGGCTCTATGTTCAAACTCAACATGCAGGTGACATGCCTTTCAAAATACTAAACGATAAGGTGACATTCCAATGGTTGTCTTAAATGCAGTATGGTAAGACCATAAGGCATCAGTAAGCCTCGACGACCAGTCTTTCATATTAGGATTAACTGTTTTATCTAGAATACGTTTAATTTCCGTATTGGAGACCTCTACCTGACTACTAGTCTGTGGGTGATATGGAGTAGCTACTTTGTGGGTAATACCATATTGTTTCATTAAAAGAGCAAACAGTCTATTACAAAAGTGTGAACCTCCATCACTAATTATATCTCGCGGTGTACCAAAACGTGTAAGTATATTCTCTTTCAAAAACCTGACTACAACCCTGTGGTCATTTTTTTTACACGTAACCGCCTCAACCATCTTAGATACATAGTCTACAGCGAAAAGTATGTAAGATAACCCAAATAATTAGAAAATGGACCCATAAAATCAATGCCCCACACATCAAAGACCTTAATTACTAAAATGGGGTTCAAAGGCATCATATTTCTACGGGAAATGGTTCCTAACCTCTGGCAATGATCACAAGAAACAAAATGACTATGAGTGTCTTTAAACAATGAAGGCCAGTAAAATCCACACTGCAATATCTTAGCAGCAGTCTTCTTAGCATTAAAATAACCCCCACATGCATATTCATGACAAAATGAGATAGTACTAGATTGGTCACTCTCACGTATACATCTCCTAATAATCTGATCTGGACAATACTTAAACAGATAAGGATCATTCCAAAAGAAATGCTTAACCTCGTCTAAAAAACTAGAACGATCTTGTTTACCCCAATGTTGGGGCATTACAAGATAATTCACAATATGTGCATTCCAAGGTGATTGGGAAACATAGAACAATTATTCATCAGGAAATCTATCCCTTATAGGAAGGGTATCATTAGGGGAACTAACAACTAGCCTAGAAAAGTGGTATTCTACTACCTGCACCCTTTTTGTCTCTAATGTATGGATAAAATTCTTGTAACAAAAGGATTCATCTAATCAATCTAGGTTTGGTATCCTTCTTAGATAAAAGGTATTTCAATGCAGCATGATCAGTAGATTACGATCTTAGAACCTAATAGGTAGGATCTAAACTTATCCAAGGCAAACACGATGGCTAACAGTTCCTTCTCGGTAGTTGTATAATTCATTTGGGCATCATTCAGAGTTTTTCTAGCATAGTAAATCACCTGAAGTAATTTGTTTACTCGCTGACCTAACACAATGCCTATGGCATAATCTGAAGCATCACACATAATTTCAAAGGGTAGGTTCCAGTTAGGTACCTGGACTATCGGGGCGACAGTGAGTAAAGTCTTAAGCTTCTCAAAATCCTCTAAACAAGCATCATCAAAGACAAACATAACATCTTTTGCAAGCAAATTGCAAAGAGGTCTAGAAATCAAGCTAAAATCCTTAATGAATCGACGGTAAAAACCTGCATGCCCTAGGAACGACCTAATATCTTTTACGGCTTTTGGGACCTGTAAAGTCTTAATAAGGTCAAATTTGGTTTTTTTACCTATATACCCTTCGAAGAAACGATGTGTCTTAATACAATTCCTGATTTAACCATGAAATGACATTTTTCCCAATTAAGCACTAAATTCTTTTCCTTACACCTAATAAACACTAGTGTCAAATGATGCAAGCACTCATAAAAATATGAAACCAAACACTGAAAAATCATCCTTAAAGACCTCTAAAAACCGTTCTACCATATCAGAAAATATGTTCATCATACAACGCTGAAAAGTCGCAGGGGCATTACATAACCCGAAAGGCATGTGTCTATATGCAAAGGTACTAAAGGGACAGGTAAAAGTGGTTTTCTCTTGGTTTTCTGAGGCAATAACGATCTGATTATATTCGGAGTATCCATCTAAGAAGCAATAATGACTATGTCTAGCTAATCTCTCTAGCATTTGGTCGATAAAAGGAAGGAGAAAGTGGTTCTTCCTTGTGACCTTGTTCAATTTCCTATAGTCAATACAGAAACGCCATCCCGTGGTCATTCGGGTTGGGATTAACTCATTATTATCATTCTGGACTACAGTGATACCTGATTTCTTGGGGACAACCTGAACATGGCTGACCTACTTACTGTCTGAAATTGGGTAGATAATACCCGCATCTAACAACTTAAGAACCTCTTTTCGAACTACCTCTTTCATTTTAGGGTTTAGTCGACGTTTTATCTCCCTAGAAGGTTTGGAGTCTTCTTCTAATTGAATCTGATGCATACACACAATAGGACTTATACCCTTAATGTCTGCTATAGTCCACCCTAAAGCTTCCATATTATCTTGAAGTACTTTCACTAGCCTACATTCCTGATCATTATCCAAATAGGAAGCTATAGTCACAGGTAATGTTTCAGATGGGCCTAAAAACACATACTTAAGAGTGTAGGGTAGTGATTTAGGGTCCAACTTCGGGGGCTCTTCTAAAGAAGGAATTAGGGTAGCTCAGAAACTGGCAATGGTTCGTACCTAGCTTTCCATCTATCAGTGTCTAACACAGGGGTAGAATCTAATAGAGCATTCAGTTGTTCAATAGTGCTATCATCATCAAAATCAAAACCAAAATGGGATAGACAACTCTCTTATGGGTCTTCAGACAAAATTTTTGGTAATGACTCTTGAACTAAGGCTTCTATCATGTTCACCTCTTCAACGCATGTGTCATCTAGCTCATAAGGTAGCTTACTGACATTAAAAATATTCATATCCATAGTCATATTACAAAAAGATAAATTCATCACACCATTTCGACAATTAATGATCGCATTAGACGTCGCTAAAAATGGGCGACCTAAAATCACAGGTATCTGGTTCTCTGGGTCAGGGACAGGTTGGGTATCTATCATAAAAAGATCAACTGGATAAATAAACTTGTCGACCTCAACGAGAACATCCTCGATAACACCTCGATTAATTTTAACAGACCTATCAGCTAACTGCAGTGTCATCTGAGTAGGTTTCATTTCACCAAGTCCTAGATGTAAGTACACGGGGTGAACTACAGTATGTTTACTATCGGGCATGGTTACCTAATTGTCTACTACTCTACCACTCCTAAGGGTTCTAATAACATTCAACTGATTTGATGGTTTTGCACCTATTTCATGAACTCCTCTAAGATTGGAATTAGTGTGACTAGGGAATCTACCATTATCTGTCTCACTTAAGGTCTTAGCTATTTGTCCGACTTAAAGTTCTAACATAGCAAGGCTCTGAGCATTAGTTTAAAAGTTTTGCTTGGTTTCCTGTTGAAAACTAACATGGATTTGTGCTAACATTTCCTGAGTTTTTGCTAACATCTTAATAGATTCCTCTAAGCTAGTCGTTTTATTTTCCGGGCCTGAAGAATTCTTAGTCTTGACTCTGGCCCTTACACCATGAAAGGTTCGGATGGTTCCTCCAACCAGTATTATAGGTTTCAGAATATGGGTCAAACTTCTAACGGTTATCAAACCTATAGAAAGCATTGGCTTGCTCTTCATTATTCTGGCCTTCCCAAAAAGGCTCCAATCTACCACAAGTGTGACCCACTTCTAAAGCTTCTAACCTTTTTGCTATAAAAATTTTGGCATCTGATTCAAAACCTCCTTCTACCTAAAATAATTATTTTCTGCCTAAAATAATTATTTTCTGGGTTTCCCTATTATTTTCCCATTGTTGAGTCTTTTCGGAGATTTCATGCAAATATGTCATCGCATCATCAACTGTTTGGTTTTCAAACCCGCTTGTACACATAGATTCTACTGTAGTTGTAGTGGGATAATCTAAACCCTCATAAAGGATCTGAAATAACCTAACCTTTTGTAAACCATGATGGGGACATTGGGCTAATAGATCATTGAACCTTTCCAAATACCTATAAGAAGATTCTCCCTCTTGTTGAGAAAACATGCAGATCTGCGTCTGAATAGACGATGTTTTGTGCCTAGGGAAAAACTTGTTCAAAAAGGCAGATGTAAGTTATTCATATGTTTCAATTGAACCAGAAGCCAAACTATATAGCCACGATTTAGCTTTATCTTTAAGGGAAAAGGGGAATAACTTAAGTTTCAAAGCATCATCATCAGGGCATCTAATCTTTAGAGTACTACAAATCTCTTCAAAGTCCCTAACATGGAAATATGGTTTTTCATTTTCTTTTCCTAAAAAGACTGGGAGCAGCTGTAAGGTTCCAGGTTTAAGTTCATAATTTGCCTCAGTTTCTGCTAACCTGATACACGAGGTCCTAGTTGGATTCAAAAAAGATTTCAAAGTTTCCATTTCTAGCGCTATCAGAGTAGCAGAGATTCTCTCTCAGTCAAAGGACGTTCAAAAACGGACTCTTCAAAAATCTTACTTTTTAAATAAAGTAATCGAGACGCTTAGAACTACTAGGTTTCTCTTTAATAAATCTACCTAGAGACGTCTCTTTTACGTTCAGGAATATAATAGAATTTCCTAAAATTTTAAGGGTAAGCAATCACAAATCAAGGCCGACTCAACCATCCAAATCAAACTTATTGATTTCTAGCAAACAAAAAACATGGTGGCTCCACTTAGATTGTTTCTAGACCAGCTTTTACTCTTCCAAGAGGCAATTAGGTATAATTTTAGCAAACTTCGTAGGACGATCCGACAAAAGTAAGTCGAACAGAAGTAGGAGAAGCTCAAAGGAGCTTTTATACCCCCACCTATTTGGCAATGCTTCCCTGGGTTACAAGGTGACTCTATTCGCCTTCCAATAATCTTCCTGAAGTTTGAGCTTGGCTAACAAAATACCCAATACAATCCTTCTGAGCGACTTTCCTATAAGCTCGTTAAATTATTGGTCTCGTTCTATTCAAAATTTGAAGGCTTAGGTTCGCGTAGGTTACGTGTTCCTAAGGCGGGCAAGAAGAGAACGGTGATGAAGTCCGCACTCTTATCTTGTATGTCCAGGCCTTGCCCTTTACTAGAAAAATAAATATCCGTATTCAGTACTCAACATATATGCATACGAAGGAGTCCACTAACTCGCTGACAGAGGATTCACAATTGTTTAGAATCTTACCTCCCGTTCCAGACGGGGGATGAATTGGTTGTAGTCAACTCGGGCCACTGACTTCAATGTCAAGTATAAGAACCCAAGGTGCAGAGACAATATAGTAATTGTCATTCTTCTCTGCAAACAATTTATATTTAAAGTGCCCTTCCGTAGGGTAATAATAAAAAAAAATAATGTCCAAAAGTCGAAACTTCCCAAAAAGAAAAGAAAAATTAAAAAAATAATAAACCCTATACAGTTTTTTTTTAAATAAACAAACCCTAAAATAAAAATAACTAAAATAAAATTGTCTCATTTCCATTCTTTTCGCTTTAATCTTTAGCTCCAAGTCTTTATGAAATCACCAAACTCCTTGGCTCAATTTTCTTTATGATCCAGAACCTGTAGACAAAAGATAAATACCCAAAAACGTAAAAAATAACAAAAATAAATAAATCTAAAACCCTAAAAACAAGTCCGCCTCGGCGGTGCCAAAAATTGATGCGATTTGTAGATAGTGGTAAAAATAGTTTCGATTCTCGAACTTGTGAAGGATAACTTAGATTTAAATTCAAAAACTAAAATAGAAAACTCACTAAAAATTATAGAAAACTCAAACAAAGGTGTTATCAATATTAAAATGCAGTGAGGCTAAGATTCTACTATTTTCCAAGTTCAAAGTGATTTAATCCAATATTTATATTCATGCAATTTTCTTGTTCAATTTTATTCTTAACTATTGCAACAAGTAGATTATCAAAATAACAAGTCTAAATCCAAAGGGTAGAACATCAAAACCCTATGGCCAAGCATGCTCTATCAAAAGAAATAACATTTGCTTAACAAAAATCATTCAAACAACAACCCTAAATCTCGATTAAATCTCCTATTTTCTTCGGCAGAAAGTCCCAAAATTTTCGACTTTCCAAACTCTTCTCTACGCGTTTCTAAGTCGTACAGGTCATTCTAGTCCCTCTATTAGATTGATATGAATCTCAGGAAAGGTTATCTTGCCTCAAATCTTTCGTAACTGCCAAATATAATCAAACAAAATCCTGTGAAAAACTTCACCTCCTTTTTTAAGCCACTCGATGGTTTCCTCCTCTATTTTCGAATCTGCTCGATTTACATTCCATGTTTAACCAAAACAGGGTAATCCAAATCCAATTCAGGCAGAAAACCCGATCCAATCTCGACCTATTACCAAATCAGGAGGTCCGTGAAATTCCACACCTCTGTTTTGCTCCAACTCGAGTCTAGCCAATTCAGATTCAAACAAACGACTATACTAGGCCTGTTTATGCCTAAGAATTAAACCCAATCAATTTCATCCTTTTAGTCTCTCTAAAACTCGATAAAAATCTCAACCCTAATTCTGCAGGTGTGATGATTTGTCTTCCCGCCAAAACCATCCTTCAAATGAGGAAGAAAATGAGGCGCCCCCTATCCAGACTGGGGTGCGAATAGCAGCTGCCTTGGGGTGTCATGTTGGTGGCCCTTATCTAAAGTGTGGGTGCCAAAATCACTTCCTCTGGGCTCTTTAGACAACTTTTCGAGCCGATTTTTCCAAAAATATTTATTGGCCAAAAATACCTACACACATATAAAACAACATAATACGTACAAAAATGAGCGCTAGCAATATATAGAATCGAGACAAATCGGACAAAAAAAATGTGTCCATCAGAAACGCATCTTCATTATGGAAACATTAATTCCAGGCATTACCGATTACCACTTTCTTCCACCACTCAACCGCTTCCACTTCTTACAAGGACAAGGTACGTTTTATTGCGACTTAAAAGTTATGGTCAGGAGAACAATACACATCCAGAAATCACCTAGTAAATTTCGATTCAGCTCACCAGTTCAACTTTTGGATACAAGTCTCAAAACACCCACTCTTCCAAAATCAACTATTCTAGCCTCAACACTTTCTTCGCTTCCCTCCCTAAGACCAACCCTTCTCCTTCACTTTGTGACCGAAGCAAGCCTGCAACGACCGTTTCTTGGTTTAGGCCATCATTGTACAGATTGATCTCTCAAATCAAAAGTACTCCCGTGAAGTACATCGTTTTGGGTTTAGATTTTGCTCCTCGCACTACAGGAAATTACCGAAATCAGCTGAAACGGTTTTCACCCACAAACAATTGGTGACCACAGTGGGAGATTAATCTCTCGGTTACAATATCAATTTCCAATTTCTAATTTCATTTTTCAATCCCGATCTCAAGATGGTATAACTCAGTTCCGGATTAGCAACAAACCCTGAAAATACTAGCGCTGAGACTACTCTTGGTATTAACGTTTCTTCCAATGACATTAATACGCCACCTGTCAACACCAGCGGCGCGAAAAATGCTACTTCAGGTGTTACACCGCCGGTCACCAGATCCAGAGCCGCTTCCGCCGCTCCCAACGTTTCTTCAAGTGTCACAGCTCCAACCATCATCGGAGTCGCTGCTACTCCACCATCAGGTTGAGAGACTGGAGGAGCCAGAAGGAGCCGATCTCCTCTTACCACTTTTGATTTGATAGAAAGACAAAAGGTTCTCGTAAGGCTCAGACAAACATGGATACAAATTAGAAAGAGATACCTATTTTCCTCAAGACACTAACAAAGCAATTACCACAAAAGTCTCGTCAACCCCAGATGGAACTGACAAGGAATACTTTTAACATCCGGCGCAGGGACTTCAGCAAAACGCGCGTTTATAGATGAAGAGGCTAACATTTCTCTTGAACGCCCAGTAGAAAAGAATCAGCAATGCAATTTCATCACACATTAAGATCGGGAACGACTTCTTCAAAATCGGGGCAAAGAAAATCATCAACCCTCCTGAGTTTACAGAGACCCTCTTCTCATCAGGAGCTGCATGATTTCTAGGGACTTCGCACGCAAAATCGTGCAGTCTATGATGAAATATTTATGTGAGGTTCTGTATTTCTATAAGTCGCAGCATTACGACATATTTGCAGCCCTCCACCGCACTGCATCAGGAAAGCATCTGTTTCCAGCCAGGGAAGTTGTTCTCGAACCCCAACCTCTCATGGAAAGCACGATTGATAGATGGAACTGGGGACTCCTAATCACTATTCACTTGAAGGATGTCGAGTTTTACAACACACTGATTTACGCGGCCTCCAACTTCAACATTGTAACCGTCAAGGCTCTGTGAGTTGCAAGGGAAAATCAAACAGAAGAAGCGTATTCTTTCCCATGAGGAGAAAAACACTACTTGCCGACCAGCACTATTTGTGACGTCTTCCCATATACCATATCTTATCAAGTCGTTTTTAGAAGTCAAGGGTTAATGGCGCCCTCACCGGAGTTTTCTCCAGGAGTCGCTTTAACGTTATCTCCAGAAGCCGCTCCGCTTCAACGTTCTCCAGCAGCGGCTACACTTTAACGTTCTCCAGCAGCGGATCCAATTCAACGTTCTCCAGCAGCGGCTACACTTCAACATTCGCTCCAGCAGCCGCTCCGCTTCAAAATTCTCTCCATAAACCTCTCCAGGATCCGAAGCCGAAGCTTCAACGTTTTTCTCCATAAGCTTCAGTGTCCTATTTAAGAGACGAAGCCACTATAACGCCACTTCTTGCTTCCAAAGATCGTTTCGTAACCGCCACACTCTTTCCTTCCAAGGTTCGTGCCCATAGCCACCACACTCCTCCTTGTCAAGGATCGTGATCAATACCAGCCAAGGATCACAGTTATGGCCACTTTTGCGATCCATCTCGCCAAACCTCGTAGCCATGGACAGTTTACTCGCTTATGCATCCAGCCGATCCCTTTGCTTCCATGAACGCCCATGTAATTCCAGCCAAATCATTTTGGTTCCCACGCGATGTAGTCTCTTCTGATCACATCTTCTGCCAAGAAATGTTGTTGCTCGTCTGTCGATACCATCCAGAGCTTCACCATAACAACAACCGCTACAACGATAATCCGTACTTCTCCATGTTTTAGTTTCACATGGAAGAAGTGATAGAGTCACCGGATGCAAGATGGTGATATCCTTATCATGGTCAACTCACCGACTATACCAGATATAAACATGTAAACCACACTTGGGGACTGAGGTTCTACACGGGATCCCTTCGCTTTCAAAACTCAGAAGACACGGTCAACCAAAATTCATAGCCACAACAAGGCCATCCGCCCTTCAAAGGTGTAGCGTAAGAATATCATCACCTCTCTGTCCAGAAGGCGCCTGCAACATTTTACGAGTCCGTGGAGGATCCCAAGCCTACTCAGAGAAAACAACTTCAGTAACCAAAGAGAGGTGCGACCGGGGACTGCTCATCACGGTCCATCCCCGACAACAATCAAGCATTCATGATATAACTCCAGAGGCGTGGCTGAAACATTTTTTTTCAAGAGACATAGGGATCCACGATTAATTACATGACTCTCTCACTTCTACTTCTTCGTTATCAAGAATTTTTCTTCCATGTGTGTTGATGGTGGATTTCTGTTTAAGGATAAAATTGTAAAAGCCAAATTTAATACGCTGACATCCTGTAAAGTATAAAGCTATTTGAGTGATGAATAATTCTTCACTTTATTAAGTACACCCAGAACGAACCATGTAGCAACAATCCAGATTTTCTGTGGATTTATAACATTATTAATTAATGCTCGATTAGCCTTGTATTTCCTGTGTTATTCCCGCAAAACCCTCATTATTTTGCTCTTAGCATAGTAACACAAATCTCCAAGTGTCAATTGTGAGACATGCAAGAAATACCCGTACAGTCTATATCTCTCGATGTGTTATACTATCACGATTGAGCCCATATCTCTCGGTGTGTTATACTAGCCCGATTGAGCATATATCTATCGGTGTGTTATATTAGTCTGATTGAGATCTCTCGGTGTGTTATACTAGCCCTATTGAGCATATCTGGACTGCCAGTGTCAGTCTCAGAAACAATCACGACCACGCAGGTTGGCCGCATGATTGAACCAGTCAAGACGTTCCTCAGCAGGAGCAGGCTACCACCACAATGACCACAATCGGGGCCCATTATGCCCTGGCTGGTCGAACATATACTATGACTCTAAATAACCACCAAACGACAGCCCTGGAGAGGGATGGTCGAGCTTGGATGGAGTGGATAGTATGCACAAGACTGTCAAAACAGTCTCAAAGAGGTCGCGACCGTCCAGATTCGCAAGCATGGGTGGACGGCTTGGATCGTCCTGCGATCGACCGGTGAAGTGTTGGTACACACATTGGCGGGACCAAAACCCACCTACCTGATCGGTTCTCTCACGGCCAAGCTATGAGGCAATAAACGATTGCCCAAAACATGGCTGGCGTGATGCTTTAAGCTGTGGAAACGTCACTAGTGTCTTAAATTGATCACGACCATCCAACTTCGCAAGCATGGTTGGATGGCTTAGATCGCGCCTAGGACCATGGAGCAAGTACAAACATGCTCACCGCCGGCCCAATGTGGACCCCACACGATCGGCCTCTTCAAGGGAGGAGCGCAACTTGCAAAACCGATCGGTTGAAGTTACATGCACACAACCGATCAAAAACCCTAATTAGGGTTTGCGACATGTTACATATGTCGGAAACTGATCACGAGCGTCCATATTTGCAAGCTTGGACGGAGGGTGTACATGTAGATTTAAAAGGTCCCGAGCATGTCAACGCGATCTCCGTGGGCCCGTCTACATGCATGACCGATCAGCCATGGCCGGATGCCTCAGTTTGTGTGCCCAAAGTGGGCATGACACAGTGGATTTCCATTCCTATGTGGCAATAGATTTATGTCGAAAACGATCTCAACCACTCACCTTTGGCGGTCAAATTGAGTGGCCTGGATCACATCCTCGCAAGACGATCTAGCATGGGCGTGAACACTGGCGGGCCACCTCCGTGCAGGACCAATCGGTCCCTCCAAAATCCACTCCGGATTGAATTCGATCGATTTAAAAGTGGATGCTTGCACGCCTACTAAAACCATCCAACGGTCGCAGATGAGGGTTGTAAACTATCTTTTCCGTCCAACTTCGCTAGCTTGGACGGACAACCTAGGTAAAGAGCTAGACGACCAGTGATGCATCACTATGGTCGTCGTCCGCCACTCTTCTATATGGAGTGATCAGCCAAAGCATGGCTCGCCCATGCGGCCTCTAAACGATCACTCGAAGATGGGTTGACGTGATGTTATTTTAAGACGCTTAATTTGTGACTTACTCCGTTAATTTAAAACACTGATGCTTCATCCATATTGAATATATTCAATGCATTACATGAATAGAATACACACGATATTTTATAAATATCGACTTATTAAATAACTTAGTTATTTAACCTAGCATCACATGCTACTTCTTATAGGTCCCATGATCCACACATTCGAGACATCAAGCATGTCACAAACTGGGGGTTACTTACTGGGGTGTTGGTCTGGTGGTTTACAGCGTGCTACGTGAAACACGCCATCACAAAAATGTGTCAGGAAGACATGGATGATTAATGATGATAGGAGAAATGGGGAAGACTGATCGTGTGACACTAACACACGAACCCAATACTCCATCACCCCACTTCCTCCACTTCCCACGAGAGACGAGGGTTATGCTCAATGGCTTGTATAAATAGTTTCTCCTCCCTATTTCATAACAGACAGAAACTAAGTGTTAATACAACGTATTCAAACACCAGAGCTGATTGCTTACATTATTTTGCAAGCCTGCTCATATTTTTGATACAAGTCATAAACATCCAACACCTTCACACTCTTAACACCTTCTTCGCTTCCCTCCCTAAGATCAACCCTATCTCCTTCACTTTGTGACCGAGGCATGTCTGGAATGGCCATTTCTTGGTTTATGCCAGAATTATAAAGATTGATCTCTCGAATCAGAAAGTACTTACGTGCAGTGCATTTGTTTAGGGTTTGGATTCATTTCTCATCCACACACCCCAAAAATTACCTAAACCAGTATAATAGTTTTCACCCATAAACAATTGGCGACACAGTGGGAGATTAATCTCTCGGTTGTGAATTCAACTTCTTCAATACCCAATTCTATTTGGCTGATTTCAAAATGGTCGGTCGTAGGGATACCTCAACGGATTAAGTTCCTGGCTGAAGCTCCTCCAACGATATATCTGGTGGTAGGTCCGGAAGAATCCTAAAGTTGATCAAGTTAGCACGGGTGCAGGAGGTTCACACGAAGAACATGAACCTGATCAAAGAAACGATAAACGGCATACTCGACCTTCTCATCAAGATGACGTCAGAGATGAGCGGTCATATCATGGAGACTTCGAAACTTGGGTTTGATCATCCATAAATCAACAGTTTCACTACGAACCAAAGGCCAGTGAATCAGGAAGCAGCTTCTCTAGTGGAAAGTTTGTGCGAGCTTTTGCAACCCTCGAAGAATCAGCGGATGGAGACATTTGCTGCAATCAACCATATATCCCTGGATGTGCATCTAATACCCTTGCGTCCAGAAGTCTCAAACACGTCAGAGACATCTGTGAATAATGTTACATTTACAGAGGAAGATATGATGGCGTAAGAGGTTCAAAACCGGGCCTACACGTTACTGCGTGCATCAAGGATTCATAGTTCAAGCGGGCCCTCATCGACACAGGAACATCTTCGAATGTGATTAGTCTTAAGACACTCAAGACAGCTAAGGTCCGCTCAAGCAAAATTGTGCGATGGCCTACCATGATGACGAATTTTGACGGAAACCAAACCAGCACATATAAGTATGTCAATCTGAATTTATCTGTAGGACCCGTTCAGTCGAAAGTGAAGTTCGAAGTCATAGAGAAGGATCCGGACTACCATATGATACTAGGGAGACCGTGGATTTATGACAATTGTATTGTCCCTTTGACATATCACCAATGCCTGAAGACTATGCTGAATAAGGAAGTCGTTCGTATTCCTGCATCATTGTCTCCTTACGCACCAATATGTGGAATGGAGTTATTCGAACCAAGAGAGGCTCCATAGGAGGAATCGGAAAAATTTCATTGTGTCCCACTCCCCACGTGGGCGTCAATCCAGGAAGAGGATCGGCTCGCATTGAAGACCAATACCCACGATGCATCTTTGCTAACAAGATGTTCTTCTTCATCTAGTGAAGCGGTGACCCACGTTCACACGAAGAGGGAGCGAACTTTTGTGGCGATCTGTAATCAGAAAGGGAAAACTGTGTACTGTCGCCGCTGTTAGCAATTAGCAGGGGAGACTGATGCCCATTATCTCCGCCCAATAAAATTTTACAAAAACAATGAGCCATAGGAAGAGGTTCTGGATACTCCACGATAGTTGCATGACGACACCAAATCCACAACCGACGAGCTCGAAATCTTTGATATCGGGAATGAAGAGTCTCCCAAGCCTATCTCCATCATCTCGACTTTGTCCACGGATGAGCGAACGAAGCTTGTGCAACTTCTCAAAGAATACCAAGACATATTTGCTAGGACGTATGACGAAATGCCCGGTTTAGATGAGAAATTGGTCACCCATTATCTACATGTCGTACCCGGATCCAAGCCGATCAAGCAGTCTTCGAGGCAATTCAGGCACGAGGTGGAAGATCAAATCAATACTAAGATTCAGAAATTGCTATCTGCCGGCTTCATTAAGCCCATTCACCATCAGAACTGGTTGGCTAATGTGGTTCCAGTAAAAAAGAAAAATGGACAGATCTGGTGCTGCGTGGATTTCAGAGACCTGAACAAGTGCTGCCCCAAAGACGATTTTCCTTTACATAACATTGACATGTTAGTAGACGCCACTAGTGGGCATGGCATGTTTTCCTTCATGGATGGATACAACTGTTACAATCAGATAAGGATGTATGAGCATGACGCAAGTAAGACAACTTTTCGAACTCCTCCCGGAAATTTTTACTATACTGTTATGCCTTTTGGTTTGAAGAATGACGGAGCAACATATCAACGTGCTATGATGGCAATCTTCCATGACGATGCATAAACAAGTTGAAGACTTCATGGATGATAAAGTATTCAAGACAAAAGCTCGGGTAGATCACACAGGAGTCCTGCGAAAAGTGTTTGAGAGATGCCGTGAGTACAAATTGAAGATGAATCCTTTGAAATGCGCTTTTGGCGTTTCTTCAAGGAAATTTCTATGATTCCAGGTGACTTCTGAGGGGATCAAGGTGGACCTATCGAAGACTCAATCTATCCTCATGATGCCGTCACCATGAACCGTGAAATAACTTCAAAGCTTCATAGGCAAGATGAACTACATTCGACGTTTCATACCTGGTCTAGCCCAGCTTGTCGCTTAATTCACCCCATTTATGAATAAAGGAGCAAGCTTCATTTGGACCGTAGTACAACAAGAAACGTTTCGAAATATTTAACGAATATTGTCATCTCCAGCCATCATGAAGTCTCATGTCCAAGGAAGACCGCTACGTCTCTACACTACTTTCAGTGATACTTCCGGCGGGGCTTGCTTTCTCAAGAGGATGAAGAGGGAACCGAACACCCTATATACTATTTCATCCGAATATTTAGGGATGCTGAACTCAGTTACCCCAAATACGAGAGGCATGCCTGGCCTTGATTCATTCCATCCAGAATTTCAGACATTACCTCCTGTCCAACAAGGTGATACTCATATCTAAATACGATCCTGCGAATTTTTTGCTTTCAAAACCGGTACTGATGGGAAGGTTGGCTAAGTGGATCCTCCAAATATCGGAGTTATACATAACATGTATCTCACCTAGAGCTATTAAGGGTCAAGCAATTGAAGATTTACTATCAGCATTCCCTGGGGAAGGCACTACTGCATTAAATGAAGATCTTCCTGGAGAATTTCTAGACATCTCCGTTGTCGAAGAAGAAGCCTGACTGTTATATTTTGACGGTTCCGTCACTCCCATCAATAACATCGGAGGAGCAGGTGTAGTCCTAGTATCTCGGACCGGTGAAGTATTTTCACACTCCTTCAAGCTATATTTTCAATGCACTAACAATTCAGAAGAGTATGAAGCTTTCCTCATAGGACAGTTATTAGCCAAGCAAGCGAGGGCCACACGTCTGGAAATAAGAGGTGATTCTAAGCTACTGGTTAATCAGATGAATGGATTATATGCACTGAAAGAGGTAACCCTAGATACATATCGATCCAAAACACAGAGGTTACTAAACTACTTTGTTGATGCAACCATAACTCATGTCGGCTACATCAACAACATACACGTTTAGCAACGCTGGATTCTAAATTACAGTTCAAAGGTGTAGAAGAAACTCTGACAGTGAAGCAAACAACGGTAGAATCAACGGATCTTTCACAATGCAAGGACACTGGAACCTGCGAATGGCAGACTCCGATCATCCAGGAGCTTAGCAGCTCGCTTTCTCAAGGAAAGGTTAGTCTCAAAACCTTGCAAAGATTCTTCATGCTCCACGGTATTTTATATCATCGAAACCCAAACGGTTCCCTATCAAGATGTCTCGGAGATGATGAAGCATAGCTGCAGCTTAACCGTGTTCACGATGAAATTTGTGGACAAATGTTGGTGGTAACGCTCTATCGACGTCTTCAACACTTAGGATATTACTGGCCAGAAATGGAGACATAATCTCGGCTACTCCAAAAGTATTGTTTGAACTGACAAGCACCGACACAACAACATGAGGTTTTCAGCATAAGTCATATGGGGGACTGGAGAGAGTCGTATATTAGTTATCTCCGCGATGGATTAATTCCCGCTATTCCAAGAGAGCTTGTAAAGATGAAACAAAAGGAGAAACGGTTCGTATTTCAAGAGGGGATCCTATATCGCAAAAGATTTGTAGGCGATCTATTACGATGCATGGCTGAGATGGAAATTCCCACCATGTTAAGAGAGATGCATTAAGGGGAGCATCAAGGGAAGAGGAAACTGTTTCTCCAGATACACGAGAAATATTATTGGACAACCATGGAGGATGATGCGAATGACTTTGTTCAAATATGCCACACGTGTCAATTCATGGGAACCTTGTTCACTCACCTTCCACTTCTTTACACGCGATAAGCAGTCCATTGCCGTTTTACAGCTGGGGACTTGACATTGTTGGGAAGATCAATCTGACATCATCAAAGCAGCACGAATATATCATAACTGCAATATAGTACTTCACCAAATGGGTTGAATCTATTCCCTTACGAGGAAGGGTCAATGATTGCAGCCTTTATTAAGGAGTACATCATCTATCACTTTGGCGTCCCTAAGTATATTATCACTGATAACGGAACCCCCTTCGCCAACAAACGGGTACGAGAGTTTCTTGAAGAATATAGAATTAAATAGTACTTCTCCACCATCTACTATACTCAAGGGAACGGACATGCCGAGAGCACCAACAAAACGTTAATTCGGATTCTCAGTCAGACAGTACACGAAAACCCCAAAGAGTGGCATGAACAACTGCCGATGGTGCTATGAGCGTATTGGATGACATCTAGAATCTCCATTGGGTTTTCTCCATACTCACTTGTTTACGGTGCGGATGCCATTCTCCCAGCAGAAATCAAGATCCCATCAGCCAGGATTGCAGCAGCAAGTGGAGTCCACTGGAACGAGGCTGAAGCATCTAACTCCAGAATCGCCGAGTTAGATACTCTGGATTTTAGAAGAGTCAAGGCAGAGGAACGTGCTCAGGTGTACAGAATAGGATCTCCAGACCATATGACAAAACTGTGAAGCCACGAGTTTTTAAAGTAGGAGATTTAGTCTTGAAGATGGCCAAGCACATCCAATAAGACATGTCTGCACCAAAGTTCTCTATGAAATGGGAAGGTCCCTACATGTTTACCAAGGCTTACAGTACTGATTACTACAATATCATCAAGGTAGATGGAGGTAAGTTAGAAGCACTCATCAAAGGAAAATGGCTCAAGGAATACCATGCTTGATCATTGTCCTGTTATTGTCCCATGACATGATAATACATGCATTTTCATTACATATTTGAATTATGGATTTATTCAGAGAATATTAATGAAAAAACTTCATCCATCTACCAGAAAACCAATGCAATTCATTTCTCAGTGCAATCACTAGCTCAAGAATGTTTGAGAAAAAAAATGACAATGCCATTAAAAGTAAGGAGACGCAGCTTAGAAGAGGCCATCCAGCAGATTGTGGTCTCTTGAAAACATCATATTCAACCTAGTTTGATACCTATCCGTTATGTTCCTCAATATTTGGACCGCCTTCCTTCTCTGATTCGGAGGCCAGAGCCTTCTTCTACTCTAAGATAGCTTTCGCAACGGGAACTACATTCACGAGGATACCAGCTCGATCAACCTTGATGATGTCAAGACGCTGCCGCAACCATCCCACGTTGAACTCCATGGATTCGCAGGTAGATACCATGTCCTTCCACTTTTCAAGGTTTGATTCAGAAACGTTGCGGATAGAGATATTCTCCATCTCAGCAATCATGGGAAGAAGGCAGTTTACCGTGGTGACCAAAGCAGACGAACAGTACCGAACTACGTTCCTGGTTGCGATATGGACATAGTTTCTTCATACCTTTGTGTATAAGGGCACAAACTCTTTTCGCACTAAGAATCCACCGACAGCCCTGTAACTGGAAGATGGGCATCTCATTCGAACATCAAATAAAAGACCTGCATTGGGCTATTCGTAAGATGAGATACCCGGATCAGCATTTTCAAGGTCCGCTGGCGTGGGCGTATTTGAATTTGAAGGAAGTGGACTAGTTAAGTCATCATCGTCAATGACCGTCACGCATGTTCCAGAAGGGTATCTCTGCAAAAAGGAAGATTATTCGCCTGAGCATGAAGCAAGAGTAACTATTTGTTAAAGAAAAGGAAAATGAGAACGAACCGGTATAATCTTCTTAACTCGAAGAACACGAGCAGGAGGTTCATCATAAAGTTTAGGTTCACACTGGGATACGGTTCTTGCACGCTTAACAGAGGACCCCGGATGATATGAAGAAGACGATCTGATATTATTTGACATGATAGAGTTTCTGCAATAAAATCCTATCCCAAAATTTAAAGTTGGTTCAAGATTCATGCACATACATATATGTCGAGGAAACCCTCTAAGAAGACTAAAGACGGATGCAGCGGAGTATACCCGATGGACAAGGGTTCAACACCAACCAAGTCGTGCTTTCTTCCAAACCCTAATTAAGATCAGAAAATACCGTTGCATATCGAAGAGGAACATCTCAACCAGCTCCGGGACGTTTGGGGCATGTGAAAGTGTTCGCCCATACGGTAAATATGTATTTACTTTAGATTGGTCATTTCAATATGTAAATTATCACCATCTCATGCCTACCCCACAATAATGTAATCATTGTGCGCTAGGCAGGGGACTTAATGTTGATGGCGTTTTTTTAAGGCTAAAATTATAAAATCCAAATTTAATACATTGATATCCTGTAAAGGATAAATCTATTTGAATGATGAATACTTCTTCACTTTATTAAATGCACCCAGAACGGATCATGTAGCAAAAATCTCGATTTTCTGTAGATTTATAGTATTATTAATTAATGCTCGATTAGCCTTGTATTTCATGTGTTGTTCCCGCATAACCCTTATTATTGGTGCGGCATGACGACTTAGTGTTGCTCTTAGCAGAGTAACACAAATCTCCAAGTGTCAATAGTGAGGCATGCAAGAAATACCCGTTGCATTATCCCGATTGAGCCCATATCTCTCGGTGTGTTATACTACCCCGATTGAGCATATATCTCTCGGTGTGTTATATTAACCCGATTGAGATCTCTTGTTGTGTTATACTAGCACGATTGAGCATATCTGGACTGCCCGTGTCAGTCTCAGAAACAATCACGACCACTCAGGTTGGAAGCATGATTTAACTAGCCTAGACGATCCTTAGAAGGAGTAGGCTACCACCACAATGACCACCAGCGGGCCCATTTATGCCATGGATGGTCGAACATATACTATTCCCACCAATAACCACCAAACGTCAGCCCTGAAGAGGGATGGTCGAGCTGGTATGGAGTGGCTAGCATGCCCAAGACTGTCAAAACATTCTCAAAGAGGTCGCGACCGTCCAGCTTCACAAGCATGGTTGGACGGCTTCAATTGTCCCGTGATCGATTGGTAAAATGTTGGTACGTACGTTGGAGGGCCGACTACCCACCTACCTGATCGGTTCTCTCACGGAAAAACCATGGATCAATAAACGATTTCCCAAAAAATGGCTGGCGTGATGCTTTAAGCTGTGGAAACGCCACTAGTGTCTTAAATTGATCACGACCATCAAAATTCACAAGCATGGTTGGATGGATTAGATCGCACCTATGACCGTGGAGAAAGTACACACATGCTCACCACCAGCCCAATGTAGACCCCACACAATCGGCCTCCTCAAGGGAGAAGCGCAACTTGCAAAACCGATCGGTTGAAGTTGCATGCACACAACCGATCAAAAACCCTAATTAGGGTTTGCGCCATGTTACATATCTCGCAAACTTATCATGAGCGTCCATCTTCGCAAGCTTGGACGAAGGGTATAGATGCATATTTAAAAGGTCCCGAGCATGACAAAACGATCACCGTGGGCCTTTCTACATGCATGACCGATCGCCAAGGTCGGTCATGGACGACGCCTCGGTTCGTGCACCCAAAGTGGGCATGACGCAGCGGATTTCCATTCCTTTGCGTCAATGGATTTCTGTCGAAAACGATCTCAACCACTCACCTTTTATGGTCAAATTGATTGGCTTGGATCACATTCTCGCAAGACGAGCTAGAATGGGCGTGAACACTGACGGGACTCCTCCGTGCAGGACCAATCGGTCCCTCCAAAATCTTCTCCTAGGATCGAATTCTATCGAGATAAAAGTGGATGCTTGCACGCCTCCTAAAACCGTCTAACGGTCGCAGATGAGGGTCGCAAGCTATCTTGTCCGTCCAACTTCGCTAGCTTGGACGGAAAGCCTAGGTAAAGAGCTAGACGACCAGTGAGGCATCACTATGATCACCGTACCCCATTCTTTCACATGGAGTGATCGGCCAAAGCATGCCTCTCCCATGCGGCCTCCAAACGATCACTCGAAGATGGCTAGACATGATGCTATTTTAAGACGCTTAATTTGTGACTTACTTCGTTAAGCTTTAAAACAGTGATGCTTCATGCATATTGAATATATTCGATGCATTACATGCATAGAATACACACGATATTTTATAAATATCGACTTCTTAAATAACTTAGTTATTTAACCTAGCATCACATGCTACTTCCTGTGGGTCTCACAATCCACACATTCGAGACATCAAGCATGTCACAAACTGGGGGATACTTACTGGGGTATTGGTATGGAGGTTTACAATGTGCAGTGTGCAACGCGCCATCACAAGAACATGTCAGGAAGACATGGATGGTTAGTGATGATGGTATAAGTGGGAAAGATTGATCGTGTGAAACTAACACACGACCCCACTACTACCTCACTCCACTTCCCACGAGAGATGAGGGTTATGCTCAATGGCTTGTATAAATAGGTTCTCCTCGCTATTTCAGAACATACAGAAACCAAGTGTTAATACAACATATTCAAACACCCAGAGTTGATTGCTTACATTATTTTGCAAGCCTTCTCATCTTTTTGGTACAAGTCATAAATAGTGGTAAAAAGGTTCTTTTCATACTTGTGAAGAAAACAATTTTTAGATTTAAATTAAACTAGATAATTAAATAAAGTTGTTCAAAGTTATAGAGAAAAACACCAAGGCTCTGGATTCCACCAGTATCCCATTAAATGATAAATTCCATTCAATATTCATGCAATTTTTCCTTTTCAAGTGATTCTAATATTTGCCTATAATAAATTTTTGAAGTAATAATTGTAATCACATAGTATGAAACATCAAAAGTTTTTAAAACTCAGCATGCTTCATCAAAATAGTTCACAACTACTCAATAAAAATCAATTTAACTATATCAATTCCATGCAAATAATCATATAAAAATATTGCAAATAAATAATAAAAATAGAATTATACCAATTAATCTGGGAAAGTGGCATCCTCCGTCGCCTCGGCTAGTGGGTTTATCTCCTCATCCCAAATACATAATCAAGAGATGTGTTCATGACTTAATAGGTGTTTTTATTGATGAAATAGTGTAAAAAGAAGTATGCAACGCTGTAAGGTGTTACAACGTCATTGTTACAAAGATAAGTGTAGCTTTTAAAAACAATATCAATCTGTTGTTGTAAAACAACGACACTCCGTTCCGCTTTTAAGACTGCTGAAGAACGACTGACTTAGCTAGTCTGTTCTTCGCGTTCTTGAAGGTCTTCAATGGCGGCAGCAGCAATAACAATATCTCTCTGTAACTCGATTCTCTCGTCTCTCCTGACCTCTAAACTCTCTCCTCTAACTCTCTTTTTTTCCTCTGACATAAACCCAACTATTTATAGCCCTCAAACTCCCTAGAAACTCGATCAAATTCGAGAATAATTCCATTATTCTTCTCGGGCAGTTGGAAGAGAAATCACTTTCCCGTTGATTCACGTGTTGCTGTTAGCTATTATCTCGTCACCAAACTCTCCTCTGACTCGAACTCAACTGAATTGGTATATATCCAACGTGAGAATCTCCAAAAAATCTCTCCAAATATCTTTGAACCCTAAAAAGAGAAACTGTGTTCTGTTGGGACTTTGATCGCTTCCTAAGACTTATCCATCCCAATTTGTTGGGTCTAATTGCTTGCAATAGGCCTGTTATGTCTTCTAGAGTCCATATGTACCAAATACATCCATTGAATCTCCTCAAAACGCGCTCAAAATCCAACTCCAAATCTGTCAGACGTTACATTTCTTTTCCCGCCATTTTTCAATATTTGAATTTTGAGAAGGAATGCCCCCTATCCTATGATGGGCTGCGAATAGCAAGTGGGGTTGAAATAAAAATGTTGGGGTGGAAATAACCAAAACTTGGGTGCCTTTAGTAATTTTTCTGGGATGTTTTCTGCACTTTTTCGGGGTTCCTCCGGGGTATTTCTGGTACACTTACGGTACACTTCTGGGGTACTTCCGTTATGCTATCTACGGAGGTCCATATGCCATATCTTTAGCCAATTTCGCCGCAAAACCTTATTTTTCCAAAAACACCTACAAATAAATAAAATAACCAAATAAGTACAAAATCGAGCACTAACACTATATACAATTTAGATATATTAGACACATAAATGCGTCTATCAATCGGCAACGGAACATCTCTCAACTCATCTACTACACCCGATGGCTTCGGAAGATTTCGACCATACAAGCATCCACATCATATCGTCATCACAATCATAAAATCTAGGTATCAAATAACCTAAAGTCAAGGATGAACCAATAACGCAACCACAATCTCCAAGATTAGCCCTGAAACTATTTCATCCATCCATCCCAAGAGTGCAATGGAGTTTGGTAAATTTTGAAATCCACTGGAGAGGTCAGATACTCATTCTTCTGGAGTCAGAACCTTATTACACATTTTGGAGAAGATCGATGATACTGTTGGGTGGATACATGCGAGAACACCTACCTTGATTTCTCCTGGATCGCCTTGCTGCTAATTTGAAGCACGAAGATGGACGAACAACAAAAATAGAAGAGGGTCGATACCCCTTTTCATATGAACGCAGTTTCTAGAGTTTGAACAGAATAAGGATTCCTTACTGCTCCATGAAAGGGAATAGATGACTTGGCGTACCACACCCATGCTCCATAGCCGAACAAGTAGTATGCCAATAATTATAATGCGGAAAATAAAAGTAAATGACACGGCAAGATTTTGTTAACAAGGAAACCGCAAATGCAGAAAAACCCCAGGAGCTTGTCCAGAATTGAAAACTCTCAGGATTAATCCGATACACAAAATTACACTAACTTCGTATAGTTGAGACCAAGTAAATAACCCTATAGTTCACCTAGTTCCGTCTATATTCCCACGCCTCCGACTTATGAATAATTCACGTACTTGGAACAATTCCTTTGGTTCGTATTCCAAACAGTTTAGGAACAACAAATCTGTTTGGTATCAACTCTATTCAACCAAGTGATATGAGTCGGACAAAGGCTCTTCCGTTTATCTTAACATAAACTCCTTCATCAGGTCCTTAGATTTATCTTATGTTTAATCACCCAAAGGTATAATCGTTTAATATTAAGCCAACAACTTAATCCGAAGAATCTTGTTGATGCCGATCTACTCAATTAATCAATCCAATCTACCACAAGGATAACAGATTATTGATTGGATCCTCTTTTACCGAAACAAGTATTGTGCACAACAAAGATTATAAAACCCAAGTCAGATCTTCAATATCTTCTTTATCTTCAAATCTTCTTAAATCTTCAATAAAAACCTGCACACAATCACTTGAATCTCTTGTGATCAATCACGCAGAGAACGGATTCTGTTAATAATGTATTATCACAAGATCGTCTTTAGAACTAACAACAGTCTAAAGATCCTTGTCGACTCTGAACTAGTTTGAATGAATCTTATATCATAAGAGAATATTCTCAAGAATAAACAAACTAGGTGCAATCAGATTTCAACCACCGTTAGTTCATAAAATCAATCGAAAACAAAAGATAAACCGCAATTATCTAGTTTCCCACCATCGGTACGCGCTAGATATTTCCAATCCCAAAGAAGACGTTAAACTGAGTGGTCGTAAGAGATTTCGCCTAATTAGGTTACTCTCCTCTCCGAATAGGCGGCTACACCAGTAACAACAACAACAACAAAAGAGCAAATTTGTTGTTACGAAGGATTAGTTTGCAAGATAAGGAAACTTCAAGTATTTATAGACAAGGAAGTTTGCACACCAAGAAATTTCCAAAACCGAAAATATTCTCAAGATATCCTGTGTGTGCACAAATTTGGTTTTCATAATTCCTCGAAATGCTCTGTCCAAAAATAATTATTGAAATCTCTCGGAAAATCTAATTAGTAAATGCACATTACAAATTCTGGAATTTCCCCACAAAATGAAATTAATAACCTTAATTAAAATATTCTTAACTTACTTATGTTTCGATCCTGGGATTCTCTTCCCTTATCCGTTAAGGAATATCTTTGAATAATTAAAGAAATAAACATTCACAGCACGTGTTCAAAGTTTGTCAACATCTTAACTTTGTAAGTTCTCTTTCACACTTACAACCTTCAAACCGATTTTCCACACTTCCAAACAAGTTTAGAATTGGTTCATATGACTTTCAAGAACTATGTATGTTAGAGCACTGCTCTTCCAAACTAGCATGCATTGTTATATCAAGCATGTTTGTCAATGTTAGTGATTAAAACTATAAGTCTTGATTTCTAGTCTATTATATCTAAGTCTCGGACTAGGATAGTAAGTGTAGTTGAGCTCAAGGACTTCATGGCGATTCATCATACAAGTGGATGAACTACTCAAGGAACCGGTGGAACTTCTCGACAAAAAGGTATGTGAAGACTTAAACTTATCTGTTACTTAAAAGTCTATTTATTCTATCTGACAAAAGTCGTATGCTATATATATATATATACTTAGATTATACACATTTGGTATTTCAAGCCGAGTATACCTCGCCTATCAATATCTCGAAATATGTGTTGGTATGTGTTTCTCTTCGACCATGTTTATCTTTACCTAGTAACACAAGTCATGTATGTTTCGACCATCTTGAAAATTGCTTTGAGGAGAAATATTATATCTAAGTCTCGGACTAGGATAGTAAGTGTAGTTGAGCTCAAGGACTTCATGGCGATTCATCATATAAGTGGATGAACTACTCAAGGAACCGGTGGAACTTCTCGACAAAAAGGTATGTGAAGACTTAAACTTATCTGTTACTTAAAAGTCTATTTATTCTATCTGAAAAAAGTCGTATGCTATATATATATATATACTTAGATTATACACATTTGGTATTTCAAGCCGAGTATACCTCGCCTATCAATATCTCGAAATATGTGTTGGTATGCGTTTCTCTTCGACCATGTTTTTCTTTACCTAGTAACACAAGTCATGTATGTTTCGACCATCTTGAAAATTGCTTTGAGGAGAAATAGTGTAACAACTATATAACGTCCTTTAAGAATGTTTAAATGATTGGAATGAGAGTTTAGATTACATAACCATAGTGGACATAAGTATGTTGTGGAAACACATATATACATAAGTCACATGCTGGAAATCGGCTAGTAGCCAAGTCCGCGAACTGCCGAAGTTCTCAAACCCGAGAATTTTTGCTGAGTAATCAAACTATGTTGCGTGATCCAAGTCAGTGAACCCAGTCCGTCAACCAGCGAAGCTCTCGAACCCGAGAATTTATGCTCGAGTTTGAAAACTCTTTCCATTACTTCAAGTCCACGAACCTAGTCTTCTAACTTGTATAGGTTATATATCTAAAGATGATTTATGAACTTAACTCATAAAGACTAAGGAATGCATTTATAAACCGTGGCTATAAAAGTTCATGAACCGATTCTTTGAATCGTATCATCTTTACTTCATATTGAGTCAATTGAACTAGCTATGGTGAAGAAGAAAAATGGTTGGTATGAAATGCTCAAACGGCTAACCTTTTGGTTGACTATTGTTGAACCAACAATGCACATGTTTGGGTACGGTTAACAAACCTAGAAGCGTGCAGTTCATTTGTGTATGACAAGCTAAGATTTCGATATAACGGTTGAGATATATTAAGCTTGAATCGAAATCAGGTTTTCATCTAACGGTGGATAGCGTTTGCTTTGTGAGCAAGGCGAAACCCTGATTTGAAAGACTATATAAGGGGACATATAGTAACTCTACAAACTAATCCCCACATGTCCGTGTGATACTAGTTTGTAAGCTAGAGTCAGTTCTCCTTTAACCTTTGGTTTTATTCTTCTAAAACCAAGTTAACGACTTAAAGACTTCATTGGGATTATGAAGCCAGACCGATACTAATTTTATCGTAGTTGTGTCATATGACCTTACATATATATCTTACGAGTACAATCATATTGATTGGCTTGAGATCGTGAGAGTTCTCCGATAGCAAAGATATAAATGTAATCACAAACATCTTCGTCTCATCGTTTGTGATTCCACGATATCTTGTTTCGCTACTATACGATGAAGATTGTTGTGAGGTGATTGATTAACCTAGGATGTTCTTCGGGAATATAAGATTGGATTATCAATTGGTTTCTGTTCACCTTGATTATATATCAAAAGACGAAACAAAAACTTTAGGGTTTTTCTGTGGGAGACAGATTTATCCTTTGATAGACTTGTCTGTGTGAGACCGATTTGTTTATTATTAAAGCCTGCAATTTTAGGTCATAGCAACTCTTATTTGTGAGTGAGATCATCTAAGGGAATCAAGTGTGTAGTATCATGCTGGGATCAGAGGATTAGGGGGTGCAACTGTACCTTGGATCATTGGGATATTGATTGGGGTTCAACTACAGTCTAGTCCGAAGTTATCTTGGAGTAGGCTAGTGTGTGTAGCGACTTAATACAATGTGTATTCAATCTGTACTAGGTCCCAGGGTATTTCTGCATTTGCGGTTTCCTCGTTAACAAAACTTATGGTGTCTGTGTCATTTTTTTTCCACATTATATTTGTTTATATAATAGAAATTATACAGGTTGTGCGTTAGATCAATCAATTGGATAGTCCGACCTAACGGTTTTTGATTGATATTTATTAATCCTTGGACATTGGTCTTTGGTACCGTCCAAGTTCATCTCTCATTGATAAAGACTCGCAGATTTCTATTTGCTTGAGTAAAGATCAAATCGAGAGATTGAGATATTAACTCCTTGAGATACTTTTACCTAGATTGAGTCTGACTGTCTAGTTGATTCTCTAGAAAGTGTTTCGGAGTTTGTACATATAGATTGATAAGCGAAATATTGAGTGGTATTGTTAGACCTCCGCTTTTTCAATTGGTATCAGATCAGGCAAACACGTTCAAGACATTACAAGTTTGTGCTTGTAGCGATCTGAATCTATGGACAAAGGTGTTATCTCTATTAACGTACCACCAGTCTTCGATGGATCTAATTACTTATGGTGGAAAATTGTATGCGAGCTTTTTTTAAAGCACGTGATTTTCAGTCATGGGTATATGTTGTTAAGATGCTCCCGTTGTGGCAGTTAAAGATGCAAACATTCCCAAACCTATTGGTGAATACAGCCCTGCTGAGATATTTGCGGCTAAGAAAAATTCCGACGGTTCGAATGCCATAACCCCAAACCTTCAGCACCATGTGTGTAATTGCACTCGGTCTAAAGATGCTTGGGATATCTTAGAAACCATATTTGAAGGAAACTCCAGTGAAAAGGAATCTAGGCTTCAAAACCTTAATTCTGATTGGGAGAACCTTCGTATGGAAGATGAAGATTCAATTGATGAGTTTAATCGTAAAGTGTCTGAAATTGTTAATGCATCTTTTGCATTGGGTAACACTATTCCTGAAAAGGACATTGTGATGAAAATTCTCAGATCGCTGTCATATAGATATGAGTCTAGGAAGCATGCCATCGTTGAGTGAAATAACCCTGATACACTTTCCAGGACTTCATTGATTGGAAAGTTAATAATTCTTGATCTAGATAAAGGGAGTACACTCGCACTCAATGTTGTGAACAAAACTGTGATGTCTTCCTCTCACCTTTCCTGGGCTGATGAATATGATCATTCACTAATAGTCAATGAGGTCAAGAATTTCTTAAAAAGTAAGAATAAATTTGTTAGTTCTCCATCTTCTCTGTCTTCTGAAGATAATTCAACAGAAGATAATGGTTCTCAATATAACTCAGATGAGTCTAACTGGTGCAATGGATTTACTGCCCATACTTCAGATTCTCTCTCAACTTCAAATTCTGACTCAGAACTTGAATTTGACACTGAGTTGGTTGGTCTCCTAAATAAACAGATTCTTCAAGAGAAACTTCGTCTCAAAACCTCCTTGAGGTATGTTGAATCATCACTCCAGACGAAAAATATTTAGATAGAGCATCTTAATGCAAGTTCGTCAAAACCATGCCTCTAAAGGAAAAAAAGATTAATTCTCTCAGAGATGATCTGAAAAGGTTTTCTGGAAGCTATGAAAAAGTTGCAGCAATATTGTTTGGTCAGAGATCCTTTGGAAACTATCATGGTCTAGGCTTCAACAACAAAATAGGTTTTGCAAATCAGGAAACAATGGTGGAGAGTTGTAAAAAGAAGGAAGTACATGAAGATAAAAAATACACATTGATCTTCTCCTTCGGTGGACACTCAAGACATGTTAAAGATACTTGTTGGAGATTCAAGAAAATCAACAAGAGAGTCTCCAAACTTCAAAAGAACATACAAAGAATGAGTCGGGATGAAAACAAACAGAGTAAATTCTCTAGAAGAAGAAAGAAATTTGTTAGCTCAACCACCAGTGACAACCACGAAAATATAAGGGAAATGGGCACTTGGCCCGTCAGCTCACCAACTGAATGGTGATATTTACCTTCTCATCCTTAACTTGAGAAAGATGAGAAGCGTCTAGAAGTGGCTCAAGTCATTTTTCATTTGTTTTCATTTGTGTAGTCCTTTCTGTTTGGATAACAATGTCAAGATTATTCAGGGTTTATCATTTATAAATCTCCAGGTACTGCTTGTCTTCTTTCTTCTTCTCTCACAATTCTCATGGCTCTTGTAACTAAAGGTACGTCCAAAAGAGATGTTGTAGAAGCTGTCAATATTCATATGTGAAAAGGAATCACTTCCTCTCGAATGAAAAAGAAGAAGTCAACAACCATTGGAGAAGGTTCTTCCTCTAACTATCTCTTTTTATATGTCATAATAATCATCTTAGAGGCATGGTGAAAGCTTTCATCAACAAGCGAAATGACTTAAAAACTCAAATCATTTCCTCTTTGGAAGAAATAAATTACTATGAACAAAGGTTGTCTCTAACCAAGAGTACCATGCGTGATCTAAAAAGAGAACTTAGTGAGTTAACTGATATTTCTGAAGATCTAGAGGAATTGAATGATCCCATAATCAATGGGTTTTTCAATAATGAGAAGGAGTTCTCTGTAGATGCTTTGAGGAAAATCTATGATGCCTGGGATGTTTTCTTTTTGGTTTAGTTGGAAGAATAACTAGTGCTTTGAATAGCGATGATTGTGACTACACATAGATATTATTTTTCATCTTCTTGTATTATTTTTTAGGCTTATTGGGTTTCAAATTCTAAAAATATTTGGAGGATGATGGTTTGCAGTATTTAATCTTTATGGTTTGTTATATTGCAATGTGTTATGGGATTTTGGTGTTTACGTTCGTGAACATTGTTGAACCATATATTGCAAAAAGTGAAGTCGTTCATGATCGGTATTTAGGTATTGGTGTAAGGACGAATAGACTTTTGACAAATACAAAAGTTAAGCCTATATTTTCAATTCTTTGATGGAAGATGGGTTAAAATCTTTTGTGAACAAGGATAAAGTCTATTATTATTATGCAAATAATGATTGAAAATAGAATAGATCCTTGTGTCTTCCACAATATTGATCTTCATTAATTCATATCCTATGAAATACTGTGAGGCTCCGTAATATGTTTTATGTTGAGCACGATACGACTAAGTTGATTATTATTAACTTGGTTGGT
This sequence comes from Papaver somniferum, assembly GCF_003573695.1. Lineage (NCBI taxonomy): Eukaryota > Viridiplantae > Streptophyta > Magnoliopsida > Ranunculales > Papaveraceae > Papaver > Papaver somniferum. The sequence continues at coordinate 483,362 of NW_020620159.1, forward strand.
TGTTCTGTAAGGTATGTTATGTTGAGCATTTGTGAACTAAATTAATCTTCTCGTTTTTATTTAGTTATTTTCTCCGTAAGTTCTCTTATGTCGAGCAAAATAAATGACAATTAAAATTGATTACTTTCGTGATTAATTTGGTTGTTTGTATTCCAATTAGATTAATTATGGGTTCTCTTGTAATTAGTCTAGTTGAATATTTATATATTCCATAATATTTTTCTTGTGTTGAGTATATGAACGGCTATCCTAATCATTTTCTAATGGTTTTGATAGTCATATGTTCCGTAAGTTTACTTATGTTGAGCATAATCAATTAAGTTGAGCACTTTTCTTGTTTAATTTGATTGTGTATTTCGATTAAATTAATCATGGTTTTACTTGTGATTAATGTGATTGAGTTTTTTGGATATATATAATCATTTATCATGGTTTTTGGTGTCCATTAAAATCCTTTTTTTTCTCGAAATTAAGGTCGCTCTTGTTGTTCCCTTGGGAATGACACATAATGGGGGAGAGTTCTTTTGAACTTGTGCTTAATGGTCATATCTTGAGGGGTGTGCGGCTATGGAATTTTAGAGGGATTATCTTATATATTTAAACTTCTTGATGAATGCTATTAGCTTCGGATATATTTTGCATCTAAATTAATATGATGCGTGTTTTTCTTTTAGTCATGAAATGTCTCTTGTGGAAATTTCATTATGATCCCGTTCTTATACCTTTGCCAATTTTATTGATAAAAAGGGGGAGAATTAATGTAGTTCACACTACATATACATATGGTTTTCGGATCATTATGTAAGGGGGGGTGGTTTTCATGACCGAGATGAAGTATTGACTAAGGGGAAGTGATACATATCACCATAGTATTATAGTTGAAGTTGTGATACAATTGGACTTTGACACTGTGTAATAAAACTATGACATTGTATAACAATGATCGAGACATATGCTTTCTCATTGTTATAGCTTTGGATATTCAACAACGGTGATGTTAAACTTACAACCTTTGGGATCATTGGAGTACTTGGAAGAACGAAGATTTCAAGAAATGTTGAAGATTATACTTATGGAACATGACTACTAAAGTTTCATTATCTTTTTGTATTCCATATATATTGATAGTTTTGTCACTAAAATTGACAAAGGGGGAGATTGTTAGAGCACTACTCGGTCAAACACTCATGCGTTTCTATATCAAGCATGTTTATCAATGTTATCAAAACTATAAGTATTGATTTCTAGTCTATTATAGGTAGTCTCGGATTAGGATAGTAAGTATAGTTGAGCTCAAGGAATTCATGGCGATTCATCATACAAGTGGAAGAACTACTCAAGGAACCGGTGGAACTTCTCGATAAAAAGGTATATGAAGACTTGAACTTACCTGTCACTCAAAAGTCTATCTATTCTATCTCCTACTTCTTGAGACAAAAGTCGTATACTATATATATAGACTTATATTATACACATTTGGTATTTCGAGCCAAATATACCTCTCCTATATATATCTCGAAATATGTGTTGGTAAGCGTTTCGTTTCAACCATGTTTTTCTTTAGTAGTGACGCAAGTCATGTATGTTTCGATCATCTTGAAAATTGCTTTGAAGAGAAATAGTGTAACAACTGTATAACGTCCTCTAAGAATGTTTCAATGATTGGAATGAGAGATAAGATTACATAACCATAGTGGACATAAGTATGTTATGGAAACACATATGTGCATAAGTCCCATGCTGGACATAAGTATGTTATGGAAACACATATGTGCATAAGTCCCATGCTGGAAATCGGCTAGTAGCCAAGTCCGCGAACTCAGTCTGCGAACTGCCAAAGTTCTCAAACCCGAGAATTTCTGCTGAGTTTCAAACTATGTTGCATGAGCCAAGTCCGCGAACCAGTGAAGCTCTCGAACCCGAGAATTTATGCTGGAGTTTGAAAACTCCTTCCATTACTTTAAGTCTGCGAACTTGTATAGGTTATATATCTAAAGATGATTTCTGAACTTAACTCATAAAGACTAAGGATTGAAATTGCAAACCATGTCTATAAAAGTTCATGAACCGATTCTTTGAATCTAATCATCTTTGCTTCAATTGTGTCTTGTGTAATACATGAGATTTCCTTGCAATTGAAAAAATCTGTAACTAGTTCATATTGAGTCAATTAAACTAGTTATGGTGAAGAAGAAAATGGTTGGTATGAAATGCTCAAATGGATAACCTTTTGGTTGACTATTGTTGAACCAACAACGCACACGTTTGGGTACGGTTAACAAACCTAGAAGCGCGCAGTTCATTTGTGTATGACAAGCTAATATTTCGATATAACGTTTGAGATATATTAGATTGAATCTAAATAAGGTTTTCGTCTAACAGTGGATAGTGTTTGCTATGTAAGCAAGGAAAAACCCTGATTTGAAAGACTGTATAAGGGGACATCTAGAAAATATACAAACTAATCCCCACACGTCCGTGTGATACTAGTTTGTAAGCTAGATTCGATTCTCCTTTAACCTTTGGTTTTCTTCTTCTAAACCGGGTTAACGACTAAAAGACTTCATTGGGATTGTGAAGCCAGACCGATACTACTTTCATCGTAGTTGTGTGATCTGATCTTGCATATTTTATCGTACGAGTACAATCATATTGATTGGCTTGATATCGTGAGAGTTCTACGATAGAAAATATATAAAAGTATCACAAACATCTTCGTGTCATCGTTCAGATTGGATTATCAATTGGTTTCTGTTCACCTTGATTATATATCAAAAGACGAAACAAAAACTTTAGGGTTTTTCTGTGGGAGACAGATTTATCCTTTGATAGACTTGTCTGTGTGATACAGATTTGTTTATTATTAAATCCTGTGATTTGGGTCGTAGCAACTCTTAATTGTGAGTGAGATCAGCTAAGGGAATCAAGTGCGTAGTATCCTGCTGGGATCAGAGGCGTATGTGTGCAACTGTACCTTGGATCAGTGGGAGACTGATTGGGGTTCAACTACAGTCCAGTCCGAAGTTAGCTTGGAGTAGGCTAGTGTCTGATGCTGATTAATACAGTGTGTATTCAATCTGTACTAGGTCCCGGGGTTTTCTGCATTTGCGGTTTCCTCGTTAAGAAAACTTTTATCTGTGTTATTTATTTTCCGTATTATATTTTTTTATATAATAGAAATAAAACAGGTTGTGCGTTAGATCAATCAATTGGATAGTCTGACCTAACGGTTGTTGGTTGATATTGATTGATCCTTGGACATTGGTCTTTGGTACCGTCCAAGTTTATCTCTCTTTGATAAATACTCGCAGATTTCTATTTTCTTGAGTAAAGATCAAATCGAGATATTGAGATATTAACTCCTTGAGATACTTTTACCTAGATTGAGTCTGACTGTCTAGTTGATTCTCTAAAAAGTGTTTCGTAGTTTGTCCATACAGATTGCTAAGCGAAATATTGGGTGGTGTTGTTAGACCCCCCGCTTTTTCAATTGGTATCAGAGCAGGCAAACACGTCAAGACCTTACAAGTCTGTGTTTGTAGCGATCTGACTCTATGAACAGAGGTGCTATCTCTATTAACGTACCACAAATGGCTTCAATTACTTATGGTGGAAAATTGCTATGCGAGCTTTTTTTAAAGCACGTGATTTTCAATCATGGGTATATGTTGTTAATATCTATGATGCTCTTGTTGTGGTAGTTGGAGATGTAAACTTTCCAAAACCTATTGGTGAATAAGATATGCAATGAATAAAAAAACCAATAACACCTCGCAATTTCCTTTTCGGTCCACAAACAAGTTTATGAACTTACTTCCTTAGAACACATGTAAACATTGTTCCCTATGATGAAATCCTCACCTCATACCCATACATAATCACAATAGCATTCAAATGATTATGACGATGTCTTATCTACAAAGTTTAATGGTTAAGACATAAACCTCGTATTGTATTCCTTAATACTATATCTATCTAGAGTTCAAATATGCTTCGCAGTTATGTTTTCAATATGTTCAACTTGAAAGATAAGTTAGGGAATGAAACCGTTCAAGTCAAATATATCTAACATCAAGTGGAAGGATGATTGTTGTCGTTGTACCTCCTTCCTTCTTCACATATTCAAGACTTTGCAATACTTGTAATGTCTCATATCCTAATACTTTCAAGCTAACCTATACGAAGTTGACTCTAGTACATAATCAAGCAACTCATAACATGAGTTTTGATTCACTAAAATATGACAACCAAACTTGACATACCAAAGATCGATGGGTTCAACCGAGCAATTATCTAACAAGCTTAGTAACAAAGCATTCAATATTCACCGTCAGATGAAAACCTGATTAGATTAAAGCCAATATCTTTCAACTGTTGGAACAAAATCTTAGCTTGTTACACACAAATGAAATGTACTATTTTGAGTTTATGTAACCGTACCCAAACATGAACATTTGTTGGTTCAACAATAGTTAACCTAATGGTTAGCCATATGAGCACTTTCATATCAACCATGTTCTTCTTCACTATAACTAGTTCAACTGACTCAAATGAACTAGTTAGAGAGTAGTTCAATTGCAAGGAAATCTTATGTACTACACAAGACACAATTGAAGCAAAAACGATTTGCTTCACTCGAATCGGTTCATGAACTATATATCCACGGTTTACAATTAGCATTCCTTAGTTAGTATAAATAAGTTCACAAACAATCATTTTTAGATATAACCACTCAAGTTCACAGACTTAGTTCGCGGACTTGAGTATAAGGATTTCAAAAACTCTAGCAGAATTTCTTGGGTCGAGAACTTCCTCCTGTTCACGGACTTAGATCACACCACTTTATTCCGGTTCACTTGATCAACCAAGTTTGCAAACTTTGGTTCAAGGAAATAATAATTATACATATATGTGTTGCCACACAATGCTTTATATCCACCATTGTTATATAATGTAAACTCTCATTTCAATCTTGAAATATTTTTAGAGGACGTTATTATACAGTTGTTATTTACAAACTATTTTTCGTCAAAGCAATTTTCAAAGTGATTTAAACGTATCATGACTTTTGTCACTAGGTAAAGATGAACTTGACCAAAGCAAAAGCTTAACAACACTCGAAATGGCAAATGTCTATAATCAAAGTCTATATAGCAAAACGACTTTTGTCTCAAGATCGGAGATAGAGTAGATAGACTTTTGAGTGATAGATAAGTTAAAGTCTCCACATACTTTTTAGTCGACGAAGATCCACCAGTTCCTTGAGTAGTCCTTCGTCTTGTATGATGATTGCCATGGAGTTCTTGAGATCAACTACACTTTTTATCCTAGTCCAAGAATTAGCTATATTAGACTAGAAATCAAGACTTATAGTTTTGATCACTAACATTGAAAAACATGCTTGAGATAGCAACGCATGCGAGTTTTACCGAGAAATGCTCTAAAAATCTTCCCCTTTGTCAATTTTACTGACAAAACTATCAATACATATGGAATACAAAAAATGAATGAATTAACTTTTATAGCTCCTATTAAACAAGCCTAATCTTCAACATTACTCGAAATCTTCGTCACTTCCAAGTACTCCAATGATCCCAAAGGTTCTAATTTCAGCATCATCGTTGTTGACAATCCGTAGCTATAGCAACGAGAAAACAAGAGTTCTCAATCATTGTTATACAATGTTATAATATCATTATATAGTATCAAAGTTCAATCTTATCACAACTTCGACAACAATACTATGGTGATATATATCACTCCCCCTTAGTCAATACTCCATCTCACATGGAAATCACTCCCCCTTATATAATGATCCGAAAACCATATGTATTTGTAGTATGAACTACATATTAATTCTCCCCCTTTTTGTCAATAAAATTGGCAAAGGTGCGAAAACGGGATCCTTATGAAATTTCCAAAAGAAACATTTCATGACTAAAAGAAAGCATATATCATCTTATTTAGATGCATTCAAATAGCCGAAGCTAAATGCATTCATCAAGGAATCTATAAAGATACAAGATAACTCCTAAAATATTCCACATCCGCACTCCCCACAAATATTTGGCAATTAAGCACAAGTTCAATTAAGAATATGTCATTCCCGAAAGAAAAACAAGAGCAACCTCAATTTCAAAAAAAAAAAAAAAGATTTCTTTGGACATAACAAATCACATACAAGTATGAATTTGAATCAAAACAATGAAACTCAATTAAATGAACCACTAGGAACCCAATGATTAACTTAATCAAAAATGCTCAACATAAGTAAACTTATGGAGACTAACAAATCCTCAATTAGATTAATGACAAGAGAACCCATAAATAATATAATCGGAATGCACAAATGATTAATGATTTTCTGTGGTTTGTAGTAATGAGTGCTAAGGATGGTTCGAACTCTAAGACTTGTGAAGGTAAAAGATTTTTAGATTTAAATAAATAATATACACAAAAATATTAACAATGGTGCAAGAGGTACATGGGTTTAGGATTCCACCGAATTCATTTCTTAAGGTTCAAATAATGATTCTTTTAACAATTATAGCTCAATAAATATATAAATATATTGACTCTTATATTTGCCTAGATAAATTCTCCAAATATTAGATGTAAATGTTATGCATGAGACATCAAATCATCTAAGCTAAGCATGCCGCATCAAATCAAATGACAACTAATTTTTTTAAATCATAATTTCAATTAAAATTAGTGCGAAAGTCATGAGAAGAATTAAATATAATTACCCAAGTGTGAAATAAGGCTTCCTCCATCACCCCAGTGTTGGGGTTTAGCTCCTCATATTAATCATAATTTCAGAATACATGTATAAAGCTCAAAAGTTGATTAAAGGGAAGTAAAACAGATGAACAGAAAAATTGCAACAGAAATAACTATTGCAAAGGTGTTGTTCACCGTTACAAAAGGAACGATAAAATGATAAGATGTCGTTGTCGCGTTTAAGACCCACACTACGACTGCCACTATCACTGTTGATAAACGACTGTCTTTGGCAGTATGTTCTTCGTGTTCTTCACCTTCATCAATGGCAGCAGCAGCAGAAACTCAACTCATGATTTCTGCTTCCTGCGCTCTCCTCAAGCCACCAAACTCTCGACCCCCTCTCTAGGATATCTCAGCATCTATTTATACCTTAACAGCACCAAAATATCTCGGCATTGATGAAGAAAATATTCTCGGATATATTTCTTCCAAATTTCGCTCTTCACGCGTATATTTCCTTCTTGGATACTGTAAACACGTTCCACAGAGTTGCTAGAGCCCTCAGACACGTTCACAACGTCTCCAATCCCGTGAATAAATTCCTCCAGTCCGTGAGAAATATATTTTCCCTGTTTTCAATTCGTGAGTTAACTAGCCAATTCTAGCCAATTCTGGGCTAAACGGACACACACAATAGCTTAATTATGTCATTTCACAACTTTCCACCAAATTTCAGCGATTGAATCGCACAAAATCACGTCCAAATGTTGATTGGAAAATCTACCAGTTATCATGCATATTTTCCTGTCAAAACAAATTTTGAATTTTGGAAGAAGGTCACCCCTTATCCAGTGGTCGCCCCTTATCCAAAGTGTTGGGGGTGCGAATATCAATTTGGGTGGAAATAGTAATTTTGGGGTGGAAATGGTAATTTTTCTGGGTTTCTCTGGTACATTTCTGGGGTGTTTCCGGTGCATTTCTGTGGTACCTTTAGTAGTTTTCTTCGGGGTGTAAGACACTGCTTTTTGAGCCCATTTCGCGCAAGGGCTTATTTCTCTAAAATTTCCTACAAGAACACAAAACAACACAATAAATACTTAATCGAGTCTAACAACACAGAGAATTGAGAACAAAATAGACACATAAATGCGTCTATCAAATACCCCCAAACTTATTATTTGCTAGTCCTCGAGCAAATTTATTCTAGAAAATAAAAAAAAAACGAGTTATAAACTCGGGAGGGTTTACCAGAGGTGTACCCACAAAACCAATACTCCAGACCCTAGTTATCTACACAGAACCTTGGAAGGCCCTAAAGAACCTCCTTGGTTGGCATACAATCATTGACTATAAGAGGAAGAACCCTGATGCGAAATTCCAATTGTTGTACACGAGTTTGCACTCAAGTATACTAAAATTCATATAAGTGACAGAGCTCTACTAAGATAGTTTCACTATGGATATCATATTCAGAGTCAAACTAATCACATGAAAAGATTAATAGATGGATATAGAAAAACATAGATGGTTTTGATGTTGACTAAGTGAACAATGTTTCTCATATCTGTCTGAAGGCCTCTTCCAAGATGAACCTATCCTAAATGACTGAGATACTAGTCTGACTAATACCAACTCACTAGCATATACAAGGGAACCAGTGGTCGATAATCCTAACTCTAGGTCAACACAGCTGGCATATACAAGGGTACCAGTGGTCGACTTTATTAAATTTTATTCCTTTTGGTCTAATGGTCTGGTTTCAGTTTTTCCTTTTCATAACTTTCCTTCCTTTTTTTTTCAATATATACATTTTTTTTTATTCTCAATCAATCTACTTCACCCTAGCAGTGGTAACAACTTGAATCGTGAGTCCCACCTAATCACTTAGAGAAACATATTATAAAAAGAAAATAAAATTAAAAAAATAAATGAAAAGGACTCAACGAGATATGGCGAAACTATCATGTTATTTCTAACACTTGAGCTATGTGCTTGTATGAATAGACTCTTATAGATGTTTCCATCTAATCAGATTGGTTCCTCAACTCCTATAACCAATATGTTCCCATCAACTTAGATTGGTTAGTGCAAACCTTAATAGGCATAAATTTCTAGGCTCTGGAGTTTAATAATTGCAGCTAAAAAGTTTCTTTCATACCCCCAAACTTAAATCTAACATTGTCCTCAATATTCTAAAGATGAAATTAAAAGCACGAACAATGAGAAACTGTTACCATTTGAAGCAAAAAGAGTTAAGGAAGGATATTACCGTGTTGCGCGGGAACGGGTTACCTCCCAAGAAGTTCTAAGTTTATAGTCTTCAGCCAGACTTAGGAAAGGATCAGTCAACTCGAACCGTACAACAGTAGCCGGAATAACTGTGGGTCTTCAAAACCAAATAGAGCTGACCAAAGGAAATTGCAGTAAACCAAGAAAATGAACAAGACTAGCGTGCCCTTACCTAGTTTCCTGATAACTATCGCTAACTGTGGTTCAGGTTCTATGAAAGGGTCTAAATAAAATATTTTCCTCGGATGCATTTCCTCATAGGTTGGATCCAAATTATTAGGTCCTGGAGTCTGGAAAAACTCAAATAAGAACTTGGAATCACAAAGTAATAACCTAAATAATTTCGGATCCTCTAAGTCAATAAGATATGACTTACATAGTTGACCACAGTGAGATTAGTGGTCATTCTTAGGCAAATATGTCAATTCTAATTTCCTAAGGAATTTAGGTTTAGTCTCACAACTTAATATTCGACACATTTCAAATCTATATGTTCCCACATTTGGAAGAAAAATATTTGGTGGGAAAACAAAATTAATCTTGGTATCATAGCCTGGGAAAACCACATCAACCAGAGGATGGGTTTCTAACGACTGAACTTCTTCATGGACATCATTAGGTTCGGGAAACCTAGTATGAAGATAATCTTGTAAGATGGTTGAGGCATGGATATCAAGTCCTATATGAGGGGACTTTCTGATAGTTAAAGGTAAGGCACTAGGGAAGTGATAATCACCCCCAAACTTAGAGTTTTCGGTGGCTCTAGATAGACCTCTAATTATTTCTTGAATTTCCGTATCTTCAGAGTCCTTAAAATATTCAAGAGATTCTTCTAAGTTATTATCAGGTAGTGCATCTTTACTCATCTTTACGGGTCTATATTCTTCATATAAGACGATTATTTCTAAGTCGCTAGACTCTAGAACAACATTTTCGGAATAAACTCGTTCCTCTAAACCGCTATCGGCTTCGTAATCAAAAGGAAAAACTACATCGTCTAAAACGGTGGTATCCCTAATCAAATCCTCATCCTTTTGAATAGGTGAATACTCATAAAAATTATTTGGATTTGAACTAGAGATAATATAATCATTATAAATCTCAATTGGATTACTAGATTCCTGATCACTATGTCTACATATTTCAGATTCTTCATTACTACTATCCTCATCATCATAATAGTACGAAGATGATTGAACCTTATCTAAATAATTAGTGTCTTTTATTCTAACCTCGTCCTCTAAATTAAGCAAATATTCACTATTGATATCAAGGGTAGAATTGGAAACACTATTCAGATTATTTTGAGCAATTCTTTCGTTCGTCTCAGCTATCAGATTGAAGGACTCCTCTAGAGAAAGTATTCTTTCATCATATACTAAGTTATTCATCTCAGCTAACTTGCGTGTCGACTCTTCTAATTTCCTGAGAGACTCTTCTAGAGGAGGAATAGGAACTGAAGGATCGTAAAAAGGACTACTTTTCAAAAGTTTGATTGTATCCTCTAAAGACGAAGAACTAGTATTATAATCTTCTTTCTCGTTGCGTGTGCGGATAGTAATTGGGCTCACCATGGTATGATCCATAACCTTGAAAAGGTTAGCGTTCCCAACTACTATTCTCACTATGGTCATAATACTGATGATGTCAATATTCAAATTCAGGTCGATACTCATTGTATTGGCTTCTATTTTACCAGTTCGACATTCTTAATTGCAAGGGAATTCTACACAATCACAAACAAGGCTGACTCGACAAAAGAAAACCTATAAAATCTAGCAAACAAAAACCATGATGGCTCCACTTAGATTGTTTCTAGACCAACTTCTATCTTTCGAAAGGGAATTCATTGCAATTTGAGCACACCCCTCTGGAATCAATCCGAGTCAAAGAAAGTTGAATAGATGCGAGGGAAGCTTGGTAGAGCTTTGATACCCAAGGCCTCACCGCAATAGAAGGTGGCGCAGTCAGGCATTCAACTCACAGAAACCATCATGAGCTTTGAAGTGTGCTTAAAGAGCAACCAATATTTTTCGAACGAGTTTCCTATTAAGCTCGTTACCCTATCGGTCTCATTCTATTCCAAATTTTAAAGCTTAGGTTCGCGTTCGGTTTCGTTTTCCTAAGGAGGGCAAGAAGGAAGCGGTGATGAAATCCGAACCCTTATCTTATATTGGCCAATCCGTGACCTTTACTATGAATTTTGAACAGCCGTATTCAAGTCCTCAGCATGTATTCACCTTAAGGCAAACAGAAAACCCGCTTGCAGGAGATTCGCTGGTGTTTAGATTTTACCTCCCGTACCAGACGGGCGAAGAACCGCTGTAGTCAACTTGGTCCACTGACTCCGGTGTCAGTGTGCGAACCCGAGGGACCGAGACGATATAGTAATCGTCGTCCTTCCCTGCAAACAGTTTGTATTTAATTTTTTTTTTTAATTTATAACCCTTCCGTAGGGTTTTAAAAAAAATGTCCAATATTCAATCTAAAGTCCAAAAAGAAAAGGAAAATCTAAAAAAAAAATTAAAACTAAAATAAATAAAAATGTCTCTCTCTTTTTTTTTTCTATCTTTTTTTTTTTATAAAATAAAATAATAAAAAAATCTTCTTCTTTCGCTCCTTTCGCTTTGCCTTTTACTCCAAGTCTTTAAGTATTCACCATAAACTTTGGCAAAATTTTCTTTCGCTCCAACTTCCAAAATCTGAAAGGAAAAGACAAAAACCAAAAACGTAAAGAAGAACAAAAAATAATAAAAAAAATAAAAAATCTAAAAATGCTACCTAAGCACAAATCCCCGGCAGCGGCGCCAAAATGATTAATGACTTTTTGTGGTTTGTAGTAATGAGTGGTAAGGATGGTTCAAACTCTAAGACTTGTGAAGGTAAAAGATTTATAGATTTAAATAAATAATATACACAAAATTATTAACAATGGTGCAAGAGGTACTGGGGTTTAGGATTCCACCGAATTCATTTCTTAAGGTTCAAATAATGATTCTTTTAACAATTATAGCTCAATAAATATATAAAATATATTGACTCTTATTTTTGCCAAGATAAATTCTCCAAATATTAGATGTAAATGTTATGCATGAGACATCAAATCATCTAAGCTAAGCATGCCGCATCAAATCAAATGACAACTAATTTTTTTAAATCATAATTTCAATTAAAACTAGTGCAAAAGTCATGAGAAGAATTAAATATAATTACCCAAGTGTGAAATAAGGCTTCCTCCATCACCCCAGTGTTGGGGTTTAGCTCCTCATATTAATCATAATTTCAGAATACATGTATAAAGCTCAAAATATGATTAAAGGGAAGTAAAACAAATGAACAGAAAAATTGCAACAGAAATGACTGTTGCAAAGGCGTTGTTCACCGTTACAAAAGGAACGATAAAATGATAAGATGTCGTTGTCGAGTTTAAGACCCACACTACGACTGCCACTATCACTGTTGATAAACGACTGTCTTTGGCAGTGTGTTCTTCGTGTTCTTCACCTTCATCAATGGCAGCAGCAGCAGAAACTCAACTCATGATTTCTGCTTCCTGCGCTCTCCTCAAGCCACCAAACTCTCGACCCCCTATCTAGGATATCTCAGCATATATTTATACCTTAACAACACCGAAATATCTCGCCATAACTTCATATAATCCTCCATTATTCGGCATTGATGAAGAAAATATTCTCGGATATATTTCTTCCAAATTTCGCTCTTCACGCGTATATTTCCTTCCTGGATACCGTAAACACGTTCCACAGAGTTGCTAGAGCCCTCAGACACGTTCACAATGTCTCCAATCCCGTGAATAAATTCCTCCTGTACGTGAGAAATATATTTTCCCTGTTTTCAATTTGTGAGTTAACTAGCCAATTCTGGGCTAAACGAACACCCACAATAGCTTAATTATGTCATTTCACAACTTTCCACCAAATTTCAGCGATTGAATCGCTCAAAATCACGTCCAAATGTTGATTGGAAAATCTACCAGTTATCATGCATATTTTCCCGCCAAAACAAATTTTGAATTTTGGAAGAAGGTCACCCCTTATCCATTGGTAGCCCCTTATCCAAAGTGCTGGACTGCGAATATTAATTTGGGTGGAAATAGTAATTTTGGTGTGGAAATGGTAATTTTTCTAGGTTCCTCCGGTACATTTCTGGGGTGTTTCCGGTGCATTTCTGGGGTGCCTTTAGTAGTTTTCTCCGGGGTGTAAACACTGCCTTTTGAGCCCATTTCGCAGCAAGGGCTTATTTCTCTAAAATTTCCTACAAGAACACAAAACAACACACTAAATACTTAATCGAGTATAACGACACAGAGAATTGAGAACAAATAGGCACATAAATGCGTCTATCAACAACCAAATTAACCACAAAAGTAATCAATTTAATTGGTCATGCTCGACATAAGAGAACTTACGGAGCAACAACTAAATAACCAAACAAGGATGATTAATTTATTTGAATTATGCTCGACATAAAGTACCTCACGGAGCAACAACTAATCTAAAAATAACTGAGTCGAATTAGCTCAACATACGACACCTTATGGAACAACACAGTATGTACACAAAAATTGTGGATCGTAGATCGACCTTATACCGTGGAATAAACAAGGATTCATTTTATTTTCCATCACCATTTCCACAATGACATACAATAGACATAATCATTGAAAACAAAAGATTTTAATCTATCTTCCATCAATAATTGACATAATACGCTTAACTTTTGTATTTGTCAAAAGTTCATTCATTCTTTTATCAATACATGCATATCGACATGTAAAGGACTTAATTTTTGACAGGATATCAGGCAATCAGAGTTCACGGACGCAAATACATATATCCCATAACAAATTGCAATATATAAAACCATAAAGATTAATACTACAAAAATCATCTTCCAAATAATTTTAGAATTTAAACCAATAAACCTAAAAACATGAAGATGAAAACATTGGACATAGCTATGTATAATCACAATAATGACTTTTCCAAACTCTAGTTATTCTTCTAAACAAAATAAGAAAATAGAAGATTTACTAGACAACTAAACTCCTATAGAGAACATGGTCCGAAAAACACTAAACCCTATTAGCAACCAGAAATTGAACATGGACGAGCTCATCAGTTTCTTTCTTCAGTTCGGTTTTCAAAAACTCAAGATTCCTTGTTGCAATTCCGAGTTGTTCACGTACGACATCAAAATCTCGAAGTTGATGACATCTAAACTGGTAGTTTGTTTTCATGATCAATGGCATGATAGTATGTTATGAAAACATGATTCTTGTGAAACTCGATATTCTTTCCCTTCTTGACATCATCATCTTTGATTCCTACATTCATTGTGCACCAAAAAATTGGTAACACCTTTTGACCTTTCAGAACTATGTATCAAAATATGACACATAACTGTATATAAATAAGTTCCATGGAAAACCCTAGGAAAGCTTGTCTACATTCGTGTGGGTCGGGTGTTCGTGCACAGGTGGTTACATCCCTAAAGTGTGACCAAGAGGAAATAGAATGTATGTAAAGACTAATAGTTGAGAACCAACTATTTGGAGGAAGCACATACAACAGGGAATTTTTCTCAACGAAGAATGATTAGATTATCTTCAAGAGAATAACTGGAGCGAGGCTCAACAGATTTTTAAGATCAGAATAACAGGAAAGGAAAACATACAACCTTGACAGCACTTCTCAAGACACTCCTTCAGACTATGAGCATCCTTCTTAGATTACAAGAAGAATGCTGCATTGTCCAGCTATCATGTTGTGTTTAGATAAGAATTTCACTCACCAATATCGACTGCTTCTTTTTCTCCTTCAAGACGTTTTACAGAAAAAATTGACTGACTTGAGAAAGTTTTATCAAGAGAACAATAAGTACCTAAATCAGCCGCTTTCCTTATCTTTTTGATGACCCGTTTGAGTCTGTTTATGCTGATCTTAAGATCTGAGACTTGATTATTGATGTGAATAAAGTCTGGAGCAGAAGGCTTGGAACCACAGTCTTCTTTAGATAGAGAAGAGGGACTCAGATTTATTTCTTTCTCCTACGCCTTTTTCTCTTTTCAGAGTTATTTAAAAGATCGGTTTCCCTCTGTCATTGTCGGTATTTTTTGTTTCAAAACCACAATTAAGAAAAGTTTTATTACATAATTTTTTTTCGATTATCGACGATGCCTTTCACTCCAACAATATGAGAAACAGTTTTAATAACTTCTTTTGACATCCATGCAAGAATGTTGTGAAGTTTTTCATTCTTTAAACGAAAACGACACCTTCGTTCAGAATGTCCTTTATTTCCGCAATAATAGCAGTTAAAGGAATTTTTCTTTACTATTCTCGTGCGAGTAGATTTAAAAGGAGCAAATTCCTGGTTCACAGGATCATTACAAGCTGCAAAAGGTTTCTCACATGAAGAATTATCATTAGCTTTAACAAAATTGATCTTACTAGTTTTTTCGAGTGTCTATTCCCTTATAGCCCACACCACATGTATCAAGATGTTCTTTACATGCTCCAATCATATAAGATAATTTTGTGGAGCTAGAATTGAATCTATTCATATTTTCTTCCAGAGTTTTCACCTTTTCAAGAGAAGCACAAAGATCAGTCTCCAAGGATTTTTCTTTGGCAAGAAGACTAAGCTCTTTGTCATTAAAACATTTTTGTTGGGAGTCATATCTTGCATCAGACTCTGCAAGTTTTTCTTTTAACACGAAGAGATTTCGTAGAAGATTATCACATTCGAACCTTTTCGAGCGTACATCTTCTTAACGATCTTTAACAATAGATTGTAAGAGTTTATATCCACAATCATATCCCTTAAAGAGTTTTCTCAATTTTCTGTTTTCCTTACAAAGAGGTGCCATGTATTTACTCAAGCATGTAGTTGAACTTTTTTCCTTCAAATCACGATCAAATAGCTTGATATACTGAGAGACTTCCTCATCAAGACTTTTTCCTTCTTCTGAATCACCGTCGTCCGAAAGCTCATCCAACTGTGCATCAAGAGATTTTTCCCAGTTAAATGCAGAGTCAGACAATGAACCAGGAACAGGGTATTTCTTCGAAGATTCACGGCTTTGAAACTCATGAGGGTGACTCTGAGTTGATGTTGCGTTGTCGAAGATATTCTCATTGTCCATAGAGTCAGATTGCTACAAAGACATACTTTTAAGGTCTTGAACGTGTTTGCCTGCTCTGATACTAATTGAAAAAGCGGGGGTCTAACAACCACACCCAATATTTCGCTTAGCAATCTGTATGGACAAATTCCAATATACTTTCAAGAGAATCAACAAGACTCAATCTTAATAAAGTATATCAAAGAGTTATATCTCTCTTTCTTGATTCAATTCTTTATCAAGAAAATAGAAATCTGCGAGTCTGAATTGAATACAAGAGAAATCACTTGAACGGTACCAAATACCAATATTCAAGGATCAATCAATTTCAATAAACAACCAAAGGCCGGATTTCCAATTGATTGATTCAAGCACACAACCTGTGATATTTTAATTATATAAAAAAATATAATGCGGAAAAGAAATAAAACAGACACCAGAATTTTGTTAACGAAGAAACCGCAAATGCAGAAAAACCGTGGGACCTAATCCAGATTGAACACAGACTGTATTAAGAATCTACAGACACTAGCCAACTACAAACTAACTTCGGTTTGTACTGTAGTTGAACCCCAATCAATCTCACCCTGATCCAAGGTATAGTTGCGCTCCTTACATCTCTGATCCCACTAGGATACTATGCACTTGATTCCCTTAGCTGATCTCACCCATAACTAAGAGTTGTTACGACCCAAAGTCGAACATTTTAATAAACAAATTGGTATCACACAGAAAAGTCTACAGAATAGATAAATCTGTATCCCACATATAAACCTACAAGTTTTTGTTCTGTCTTTTGGTAAATCAAGGTGAACAGGAACTAATTGATAACCCAGACTTATATTCTCAAAGAAAAGCCTAGTATTATCAATCACCGCACAATAATCTTAATCGTTGCGGAGAAATAAGATATTGTGGAACCACAAACGATAAGACGAAGATGTTTGTGATCGGAGATATAAATCTCAAGCCAATCGTTACGATTGTACTCGAAGCGATAGAATTAGCAAGATCAGATCACACAACTACGATAAAATATTATCGGTCTAGCTTCAAAATCCCAATGAAGTCTTTAAGTCATTAACCTGGTTTTTAAGAAGAAACCAAAGGTTAAAGGAGAATCGACTCTAGCTAATACAAGTAGTATCACACAGGAGGTGTGGGGATTAGGTTTCCCAGTTGCTAGAGTTCTCCCTTATATAATCTTTCAAATCAGGGTTTTCAATCATTGTTAGCTTAGTAACAAAGCATTCAATATTCACTATTAGATGAAAACCTAATTATATTCAAGCCAATATCTTTCAACCGTTGGATCAAAATCTTAGCTTGTTACACACAAATGAAATGCACTATTTTGGGTTTCTGTTGGTTCAACAATAGTTAACCCAGTGGTTATCCATATGAGCACTTTCATATCAACCATGTTCTTCTTCACCATAACTAGTTCAAATGACTCAAATGAACTAGTTAGAGAGTTGTTCAATTGCAATGAAATCTTATGTATTACACAAGACACAATTGAAGAAAAAATGATTTGATTCACTCGAACCGGTTCATGAAGTATATATTCACAGTTTTCTATTAGCACTCCTTAGTTAATATAAATAAGTTCACAAAAAATCATTCTTAGATATAACGACTCAAGTTCGCATACTTAGTTCGCGGATTTCTCTGGTCGAGAACTTCTGCAAGTTCGCGGACTTAGCTCATGCCACTTTATTCTGATTCACTTGATCAACAAAGTTCGCAAACTTCGGTTCAAGGAAATATGACTTATACATATATGTATTTCCACACAATGCTTATATCCACCATTGGTTATATAATCTAAACTTTCATTTCAACCACTGGAACATTCTTAGAGGATGTTATTATATAGTTCTTATTCACAAACTATTTTTCGTCAAAGCAATTTTCAAAGTGATTGAAACATACCATTACTTTAGTCACTAGGTAAAGATGAACTTGGACAAAGCAAAAGCTTACCAACACATAGTTAGAGAAATAGATAGGCGAGTTAAACTCGGCTGGAAATAGCAAATATATATAATCAAAGTCTATATAGCAAAATGACTTTTGTCTCAAGATAGGAGATAGAGTATATGGACTTATGTGTGCTAGATAAGTTCAAGTCTTCACATACGTTTTAGTCGATGGAGATCCACCAGTTCCTTGAGTAGTCCTTCGTCTTTTATGATGATTGCCATAGAGTTTTCCAGATCAACTACACTTTCTATCCTAGTCCGAGACTTAGCTATAGTAAACTAGAAATCAAGACTTATAGTTTTGATCACTAACATTGACAAACATGATTGAGATAGCAACGCATGCGAGTTTGACCGAGCAGTGCTCTAACAGTAACCTAATTAGGAGAAATCTCTTACCGTCGCTCGGTTTAAAGACTTCTTTGGGATTGATAAGATCTATTAGTACCGTTGCTAGGAAACTAGATAATTGCATTTTATTATTAGTTTTCGATTGATTTGATCGACTAACGATGGTTGAACTTTTATTGCACCTAGTTTGTTTATGCTTGAGAATTTTATCTTCTGATATAAGATTCACTCAAACTAGAACGAAGTTTTGACGGGGATCTTTAGACTGTTTATAGTTCTAAATACGTCTTATGATAATCCATTTTTTACATACTCCGTTCGGTGTGTGATTGATCACAAGAGATTTCAAGTTTATTGTGTGTAGGTGTTTATTGAAGATCTAAGAAATTTGAAGACGAAGAAGATTTCTGATTTTGGTTCATAATTTTTGGTGTGCACAATACCTGATTCAGCTGAAAAGGGATCCAACTATAATCGGTTTATCCTTGTGTTAGATTGGACTGATTAGTTTAGTAGATCGGCATCAATACAATTCTTTGTGATCCAAAGTATTGATTGCAAAATCTTTTCATGTTGGATAGATTTAAGGACCCGACAAAGGATTTTATTGGGATAAACGGAAGAGCCTTTCGTCAAACTCATATCAAGTTTTTTGAAAAGAGTTGTTACCTTATATATTTTTTGTTCCTTTACTGTTTGGAATACGAGCCAAAGGAATTGATCCAAGTGCGTGACTTATTGCAAGTTGGAGGAGCAGGGATACATGCGAAACTAGGTGAACTATAGGTTTAGTTGCTTGGTCTCAACTATACGAAGTTGGTTTAGATTTTATATGGCGTCTTAATTCTAAGAGTATTAAATTATGGACAAGGTCCCGGGATTTTTCAGCATTTGCAGTTTCCTCGTTTAAAAAATCTTGATGTGTCTTTTACTTTTATATTTACGCAATTATAATTAGAAGTAAGACACAAACTTTAATTCCTATTTACTTGATAGCAATCCTATTGTGTTTGGTTAAGTCCGAACATATTATCAAGTAAACATACTTTATTGTTCCATTGTCTCGATATTATATCCATAGTCAATCACACAAGTTATCTTGTTGTCCTATTGTCTCGATCTCGTATCCATAGACAATCACATGAAGTGTGAACCAATTAGTTGTATTTTCTCGACTTAAACCATAGACAATCACTTTCGGAGAAAGGACTTATAGGTGGATTTTTTTTTTAGATTGAGGTATATTTAGGTAACCTCGTCTTTTCAATTGGTATCAGAGCAGGAAAACATGAAAAAATCTAACAATCTGTGTTTGGTGTGATCCAATCTATAAGAATTGAATCCATGGTTGATTCAATTAGCATTATGCAAGAGTATTAAAACTCAAAAGTTGAAGATGTTCTTGTTTTATTAACTCATGATCCAGGAATTACGAAAATCAAGAGTACATCTGAGTCTATTTTTGATGGAAAAAAAGATGTTGATAAAGAGTTGGTAAAACTCCTAAACCCCCTTAAATCTTTGTCTACAAGAATGCTGATATTAAAGACTGAGTCAAATCTTATTAAGAATGAGATAGAGATAAATACATTCAACTAGATATTCTAGCCAAAGAGAATATGGATCTCACTGTCAAAGTAGAAGATCTTGGTAAATCTCTTACTCAAGATAAAGAGACTCGTCCTATGACTCTGACTAATGATGTTGTTGTAATTTCTTCTGATAATGAGGAAACTAAAAGTCCTTTCTCGACTTTTACAGATTGTGATAAAACTGGTTTAGTCACATCTAAACAGATCAAGATGATGGTAGTTTGCCTAACTACATCAAGTGAGAAGAGGATGAGAAACCATCTTTTACATCTACTGATGATCAATCTTGTCTAAAGGAAACTTTGAACCGATTCCGTGAACGTGATATTAAGGAATACAACTTTCAGTCATTTGACAGGAAACTTATACTTCTTCAAAATACAGTGGTAAAAATATTGAAGGAAGTTTCTTGTCTTAAAAAACTGAATGATCATTCCTCAGTAGAAAGACAGATTATACCACAACCCTACAAGGTCAACTCAAATGGATCAGAAGTAAGAGTTGATAATCGCTTCTGGAAAAAGGTTCCTCCTCACCCATATCGAAACAACCCTTGTTTTGATGAAGAACGACTCCAGAAGAAAGGGAAAGAGAGAATCTCTGCTAAAGGAAATAATCAGGAATTTCCGATAATTATTTCAGATAATAGCGCGGATGTGCATCATAAGGAAATCCTTAGAATGAGAAAACCGTATGAAAATCTCATTGATAGAATTAGGAGAGATTTATCCATCCCTGAAAATTCTCACATCATTAATCTTCTCCACGTGATCATATCTCTAGTGTTAGAAAAGATCATTCTGGGAGAAAATATTTTGGGCATAAATTCCAAAAGAGAAACATGAACTATGTTTCTGATACTCGATGTAAGCTGGAAAATGCTTACTCCGATACAACCTAGTTGTATGGAGATTATGCAAACCCATCTTGTTTTTGCTTATTGATAGATGGGAAAGGTACATAATAATCAAGAGAACATGTTTATGATTAACTCCAATTTTCGGTAATAAGAGATATTTAAAAGAATATCTCCCTTTTCAATAAAAAGAGAAGTTCGGAAAGATACCTCATGTATTTTCGGAGATTACTTCTGAACCAAATACTTTCTTATCAATATAAGAAATATCTTCTATTAGGTATTTGAACTTCCATGGTAAGTCTTTTTGAGTCAAGCATGTCTCCTATAACTCGTAGTATTACAAAGAGCAATAAAATGTAAGCTCGAACGGTTAGAAATTGTCAAGGATTCGTTTCAAAACGAAAAAATCAGAAAGATTGTCTCAAGAATCACGTCTGATCATAATTCTGATAGATCCCAAGAAGAATCCTGTCTTTTTGCTATTGATGATTCAGACTTTACCAAGTGGTTTCCCACATATGGTATGTGCGAAGTTATGCATGGGTTTGAAGAACTCATATGAAATTTAATTTCTTTGGTTCAAGATCGAGACGGACTAAAAGAGAAATTTGAAGAGGCAAAAAGTGAGCTTGTTGACTTGAAGATTCAAATTGAAGATCTCGGTAAACAGAAAGTGGTTTCAGACAAGTCTTTTGATACATGCTTCAAAAGTTTGAACATTGAAGAAACCTCAGTGAATAATGAGAGCACCAGTAGAGATTAAGTTATTTGTTGTAATACTTAATCCAGAGAAAATAGACATCATTTTTTGATTACTTTCAATAGTTGTATAAGGTCTATTATGATTCAAACTATCTTTATTTATGAATAAAATTATTAGTTTATAATATTTCTTGTGATAGTTTTTGATTATATAGCATGTTCTTGCATGCTTTATATTATTGCTATGTATGTTTATGGGAAGCTTGATATCGTTTTCATTACCTTGATATTCGATCTCATATGGTGTGAACCGTTATGGTTTGGCAGACTTTTTGATTTAGTGGGATTGAGTTCTAGCCCATGTTGGTAGGCCTTATCAAAGGATCATGAGGGGTTCTGATTGAAACAATATGTGAAAAAGTCAAAATATGTTGAATCTTTTGGTTTAGCATAAAAGCGTATGTGTTTCGGGTTTTTCAACTTTTACATTGCATTAGTTAAAACCGGTTTTCAACCTTTCTCTGGTAAAGGTTGGTTGTTGTTCTTCTTTTGTCTTGCAAGAGGATGAAAACATAGTGATATAAAAAAAAAAAAAAAGATTTCTTTGGACATAACAAATCACATACAAGTATGAATTTGAATCAAAACAATGAAACTCAATTAAATGAACCACTAGGAACCCAATGATTAACTTAATCGAAAATGCTCAACATAAGTAAACTTATGGAGACTAATAAATCCTCAATTAGATTAATGACAAGAGAACCCATAAATAATATAATCGGAATGCACAAATGATTAATGATTTTCTGTGGTTTGTAGTAATGAGTGCTAAGGATGGTTCGAACTCTAAGACTTGTGAAGGTAAAAGATTTTTAGATTTAAATAAATAATATACACAAAAATATTAACAATGGTGCAATAGGGACATGGGTTTAGGATTCCACCGAATTCATTTCTTAAGGTTCAAATAATGATTCTTTTAACAATTATAGCTCAATAAATATATAAATATATTGACTCTTATTTTTGCCAAGATAAATTCTCCAAATATTAGATGTAAATGTTATGCATGAGACATCAAATCATCTAAGCTAAGCATGCCGCATCAAATCAAATGACAACTAATTTTTTTAAATCATAATTTCAATTAAAATTAGTGCGAAAGTCATGAGAAGAATTAAATATAATTACCCAAGTGTGAAATAAGGCTTCCTCCATCACCCCAGTGTTGGGGTTTAGCTCCTCATATTAATCATAATTTCAGAATACATGTATAAAGCTCAAAAGTTGATTAAAGGGGAGTAAAACAGATGAACAGAAAAATTGCAACAGAAATAACTATTGCAAAGG
Organism: Papaver somniferum; assembly: GCF_003573695.1. Taxonomy (NCBI): domain Eukaryota; kingdom Viridiplantae; phylum Streptophyta; class Magnoliopsida; order Ranunculales; family Papaveraceae; genus Papaver; species Papaver somniferum. The sequence continues at coordinate 506,366 of NW_020620159.1, forward strand.
TGTTGTTCACCGTTACAAAAGGAACGATAAAATGATAAGATGTCGTTGTCGCGTTTAAGACCCACACTACGACTGCCACTATCACTGTTGATAAACGACTGTCTTTGGCAGTGTGTTCTTCGTGTTCTTCACCTTCACCAATGGCAGCAGCAGCAGAAACTCAACTCATGATTTCTGCTTCATGCGCTCTCCTCAAGCCACCAAACTCTCGACCCCCTCTCTAGGATATCTCAGCATCTATTTATACCTTAACAGCACCAAAATATCTCGCCATAAATTCATATAATCCTCCATTATTCGGCATTGATGAAGAAAATATTCTCGGATATATTTCTTCCTAATTTCGCTCTTCACGCGTATATTTCCTTCTTGGATACTGTAAACACGTTCCACAGAGTTGCTAGAGCCCTCAGACACGTTCACAACGTCTCCAATCCCGTGAATAAATTCCTCCAGTCCGTGAGAAATATATTTTCCTTGTTTTCAATTCGTGAGTTAACTAGCCAATTCTAGCCAATTCTGGGCTAAACGGACACCCACAATAGCTTAATTATGTCATTTCACAACTTTCCACCAAATTTCAGCGATTGAATCGCACAAAATCACGTCCAAATGTTGATTGGAAAATCTACCAGTTATCATGCATATTTTCCTGTCAAAACAAATTTTGAATTTTGGAAGAAGGTCACCCCTTATCCAGTGGTCGCCCCTTATCCAAAGTGTTGGGGTGCGAATATCAATTTGGGTGGAAATAGTAATTTTGGGGTGGAAATGGTAATTTTTCTGGGTTTCTCTGGTACATTTCTGGGGTATTCCGGTGCATTTCTGTGGTACCTTTAGTAGTTTTCTTCGGGGTGTAAAACACTGCTTTTTGAGCCCATTTCGCGCAAGGGCTTATTTCTCTAAAATTTCCTACAAGAACACAAAACAACACAATAAATACTTAATCGAGTCTAACAACACAGAGAATTGAGAACAAAATAGACACATAAATGCGTCTATCAAATACCCCCAAACTTATTATTTGCTAGTCCTCGAGCAAATTTATTCTAGAAAATAAAAAAAAAACGAGTTATAAACTCGGGAGGGTTTACCAGAGGTGTACCCACAAAACCAATACTCCAGACCCTAGTTATCTACACAGAACCTTGGAAGGCCCTAAAGAACCTCCTTGGTTGGCATACAATCATTGACTATAAGAGGAAGAACCCTGATGCGAAATTCCAATTGTTGTACACGAGTTTGCACTCAAGTATACTAAAATTCATATAAGTGACAGAGCTCTACTAAGATAGTTTCACTATGGACATCATATTCGGAGTAAACTAATCACATGAAAAGATTAATAGATGGATATAGAAAAACATAGATGGTTTTGATGTTGACTAAGTGAACAATGTTTCTCATATCTGTCTGAAGGCCTCTTCCGAGATGAACCTGTCCTAAATGACTGAGATACTAGTCTGACTAATACCAACTCACTAGCATATACAAGGGAACCAGTGGTTGATAATCCTAACTCTAGGTCAACACAGCTGGCATATACAAGGGTACCAGTGGTCGACTTTATTAAATTTTATTCCTTTTGGTCTAATGGTCTGGTCTCAGTTTTTCCTTTTCATAACTTTCCTTCCTTTTTTTTCAATATATACATTTTTTTTTATTCTCAATCAATCTACTTCACCCTAGCAGTGGTAACAACTTGAATCGTGAGTCCCACCTAATCACTTAGAGAAACATATTTTAAAAAGAAAATAAAATAAAAAAAATAAATGAAAAGGACTCAACGAGATATGGCGAAACTATCATGTTATTTCTAATACTTGAGCTATGTGCTTGTATGAATAGACTCTTATAGATGTTTCCATCTAATCAGATTGGTTCCTCAACTCCTATAACCAATATGTTCCCATCAACTTAGATTGGTTAGTGCAAACCTTAATAGGCATAAATTTCTAGGCTCTGGAGTTTAATAATTGCAGCTAAAAAGTTTCTTTCATACCCCCAAACTTAAATCTAACATTGTCCTCAATATTCTAAAGATGAAATTAAAAGCACGAACAATGAGAAACTGTTACCATTTGAAGCAAAAAGAGTTAAGGAAGGATATTACCGTGTTGCGCGGGAACGGGTTACCTCCCAAGAAGTTCTAAGTTTATAGTCTTCAGCCAGACTTAGGAAAGTATCAGTCAACTCGAACCGTACAACAGTAGCCGGAATAACTGTGGGTCTTCAAAACCAAATAGAGCTGACCAAAGGAAATTGCAGTAAACCAAGAAAATGAACAAGACTAGCGTGCCCTTACCTAGTTTCCTGATAACTATCGCTAACTGTGGTTCAGGTTCTATGAAAGGGTCTAAATAAAATATTTTCCTCGGATGCATTTCCTCTTAGGTTGGATCAAAATTATTAGGTCCTAGAGTCTGGAAAAACTCAAATAAGAACTTGGAATCACAAAGTAATAACCTAAATAATTTTGGATCCTCTAAGTCAATCAGATATGACTTACATAGTTGACCACAGTGAGAGTAGTGGTCATTCTTAGGCAAATATGTCAATTCTAATTTCCTAAGGAATTTAGGTTTAGTCTCACAACTTAATATTCGACACATTTCAAATCTATATGTTCCCACATTTGGAAGAAAAATATTTGGTGGGAAAACAAAATCAATCTTGGTATCATAGCCTGGGAAAACCACATCAACCAGAGGATGGGTTTCTAACGACTGAACTTCTTCATGGACATCATTAGGTTCGGGAAACCTAGTATGAAGATAATCTTGTAAGATGGTTGAGGCATGGATATCAAGTCCTATATGAGGGGACTTTCTGAGAGTTAAAGGTAAGGCACTAGGGAAGTGATAATCACCCCCAAACTTAGAGTTTTCAGTGGCTCTATAGAGACCTCTAATTATTTCTTGAATTTCCGTATCTTCAGAGTCCTTAAAATATTCAAGAGATTCTTCTAAGTTATTATCAGGTAGTGCATCTTTACTCATCCTTACGGGTCTATATTCTTCATATAAGACAATTATTTCTAAGTCGCTAGACTCTAGAACAACATTTTCGGAATAAACTCGTTCCTCTAAACCGTTATCGGCTTCGTAATCAAAAGGAAAAACTACATCGTCTAAAACGGTGGTATCCCTAATCAAATCCTCATCCTTTTGAATAGGTGAATAATCATAAAAATTATTTGGATTTGAACTAGAGATAATATAATCACTATAAATCTCAATTGGATTATTAGATTCCTGATCACTATGTCTACATATTTCAGATTCTTCATTACTACTATCCTCATCATCATAATAGTACGAAGATGATTGAACCTTATCAAAATAAGTAGTGTCTTTTATTCTAACCTCGTCCTCTAAATTAAGCAAATATTCACTATTGATATCAAGGGTAGAATTGGAAACACTATTCAGATTATTTTGAGCAATTCTTTCGTTCGTCTCAGCTATCAGATTGAAGGACTCCTCTAGAGAAAGTATTTTTTCATCATATACTAAGTTATTCATCTCAGCTAACTTGCGTGTCGACTCTTCTAATTTCCTGAGAGACTCTTCTAGAGGAGGAATAGGAACTGAAGGATCGTAAAAAGGACTACTTTTCAAAAGTTTGATTGTATCCTCTAAAGACGAAGAACTAGTATTATAATCTTCTTGCTCGTATGACTGATGCGTGTGCGGATAGTAATTGGGCTCACCATGGTATGATCCATAACCTTGAAAAGGTTGGCGTTCCCAACTACTATTCTCACTATGGTCATAATACTGATGATGTCAATATTCAAATTCAGGTCGATACTCATTGTATTGGCTTCTATTTTACCAGTTCGACATTCTTAATTGCAAGGGAATTCTACACAATCACAAACAAGGCTGACTCGACAAAAGAAAACCTATAAAATCTAGCAAACAAAAACCATGATGGCTCCACTTAGATTGTTTATAGACCAGCTTCTATCTTTCGAAAGGGAATTCATTGCAATTTGAGCACACCCCTCTGGAATCAATTCGAGTCAAAGAAAGTTGAATAGATGCGAGGGAAGCTTGGTAGAGCTTTGATACCCAAGGCCTCACCGCAATAGAAGGTGGCGCAGTCAGGCATTCAACTCACAGAAACCATCATGAGCTTTGAAGTGTGCTTAAAGAGCAACCAATATTTTTCGAACGAGTTTCCTATTAAGCTCGTTACCCTATCGGTCTCATTCTATTCCGAATTTTAAAGCTTAGGTTCGCGTTCGGTTTCGTTTTCCTAAGGAGGGCAAGAAGGAAGCGGTGATGAAATCCGAACCCTTATCTTATATTGGCCAAGCCGTGACCTTTACTATGAATTTTGAACAGTCGTATTCAAGTCCTCAGCATATATTCACCTTAAGGCAAACAGAAAACCCGCTTGCAGGAGATTCGCTGGTGTTTAGAAGTTTACCTCCCGTACCAGACGGGCGAAGAACCGTTGTAGTCAACTTGGTCCACTGACTCCGGTGTCAGTGTGCGAACCCGAGGGGCCGAGACGATATAGTAATCGTCGTCCTTCCCTGCAAACAGTTTGTATTTATTTTATTTTTTTAATTTATAACCCTTCCGTAGGGTTTTAAAAAAAATGTCCAATTTCAATCTAAAGTCCAAAAAGAAAAGGAAAATCTAAAAAAAAATTAAAACTAAAATAAATAAAAATGTCTCTCTCTTTTTTTCTCTCTCTTTTTTTTTATAAAATAAAATAATAAAAAAATCTTCTTCTTTCGCTCCTTTCGCTTTGCCTTTTACTCCAAGTCTTTAAGTATTCACCATAAACTTTGGCAAAATTTTCTTTCGCTCCAACTTCCAAAATCTGAAAGGAAAAGACAAAAACCAAAAACGTAAAGAAGAACAAAAAATAATAAAAAAAATAAAAAATCTAAAAATGCTACCTAAGCACAAATCCCCGGCAGCGGCGCCAAAATGATTAATGATTTTCTGTGGTTTGTAGTAATGAGTGGTAAGGATGGTTCGAACTCTAAGACTTGTGAAGGTAAAAGATTTATAGATTTAAATAAATAATATACACAAAAATATTAACAATGGTGCAAGAGGTACTGGGGTTTAGGATTCCACCGAATTCATTTCTTAAGGTTCAAATAATGATTCTTTTAACAATTATAGCTCAATAAATATATAAAATATATTGACTCTTATTTTTGCCAAGATAAATTCTCCAAATATTAGATGTAAATGTTATGCATGAGACATCAAATCGTCTAAGCTAAGCATGCCGCATCAAATCAAATGACAACTAATTTTTTTAAATCATAATTTCAATTAAAATTAGTGCAAAAGTCATGAGAAGAATTAAATATACTTACCCAAGTGTGAAATAAGGCTTCCTCCATCACCCCAGTGTTGGGGTTTAGCTCCTCATATTAATCATAATTTCAGAATACATGTATAAAGCTCAAAAGATGATTAAAGGGAAGTAAAACAAATGAACAGAAAAATTGCAACAGAAATGACTGTTGCAAAGGCGCTGTTCACTGTTACAAAAGGAACTATAAAATGATAAGATGTCGTTGTCGCGTTTAAGACCCGCACTACGACTGCCACTATCACTGTTTATAAACGACTGTCTTCGGCAGTATGTTCTTCGTGTTCTTCACCTTCATCAATGGCAGCAGCAGCAGAAACTCAACTCATGATTTCTGCTTCTTGCGCTCTCCTCAAGCCACCAAACTCTCGACCCCCTCTCTAGGATATCTCAGCATCTATTTATACCTTAACAGCACCGAAATATCTCGCCATAACTTCATATAATCCTCCATTATTCGGCATTGATGAAGAAAATATTCTCGGATATATTTCTTCCAAATTTCGCTCTTCACGCGTATATTTCCTTCCTGGATACTGTAAACACGTTCCACAGAGTTGCTAGAGCCCTCAGACACGTTCACAATGTCTCCAATCCCGTGAATAAATTCCTCCTGTACGTGAGAAATATATTTTCCTTGTTTTCAATTTGTGAGTTAACTAGCCAATTCTGGGCTAAACGAACACCCACAATAGCTTAATTATGTCATTTCACAACTTTCCACCAAATTTCAGCGATTGAATCGCTCAAAATCACGTCCAAATGTTGATTGGAAAATCTACCAGTTATCATGCATATTTTCCCGCCAAAACAAATTTTGAATTTTGGAAGAAGGTCACCCCTTATCCAGTGGTATCCCCTTATCCAAAGTGCTGGACTGCGAATATTAATTTGGGTGGAAATAGTAATTTTGGGGTGGAAATGGTAATTTTTCTGGGTTCCTCCGGTACATTTCTGGGGTGTTTCCGGTGCATTTCTGGGGTGCCTTTAGTAGTTTTCTCCGGGGTGTAAACACTGCCTTTTGAGCCCATTTCGCAGCAAGGGCTTATTTCTCTAAAATTTCCTACAAGAACACAAAACAACACAATAAATACTTAATCGAGTCTAACGACACAGAGAATTGAGAACAAATAGGCACATAAATGCGTCTATCAACAACCAAATTAACCACAAAAGTAATCAATTTAATTGGTCATGCTCGACATAAGAGAACTTACGGAGCAACAACTAAATAACCAAACAAGGATGATTAATTTATTTGAATTATGCTCGACATAAAGTACCTCACGGAGCAACAACTAATCTAAAAATAACTGAGTCGAATTAGCTCAACATACGACACCTTATGGAACAACACAGTATGTACACAAAAATTGTGGATCGTAGATCGACCTTATACCGTGGAATAAACAAGGATTCATTTTATTTTCCATCACCATTTCCACAATGACATACAATAGACATAATCATTGAAAACAAAAGATTTTAATCTATCTTCCATCAATAATTGACATAATAGGCTTAACTTTTGTATTTGTCAAAAGTTCATTCATTCTTTTATCAATACATGCATATCGACATGTAAAGGACTTAATTTTTGACAGGATATCAGGCAATCAGAGTTCACGGACGCAAATACATATATCCCATAACAAATTGCAATATATAAAACCATAAAGATTAATACTACAAAAATCATCTTCCAAATAATTTTAGAATTTAAACCAATAAACCTAAAAACATGAAGATGAAAACATTGGACATAGCTATGTATAATCACAATAATGACTTTTCCAAACTCTAGTTATTCTTCTAAACAAAATAAGAAAATAGAAGATTTACTAGACAACTAAACTCCTATAGAGAACATAGTCCGAAAAACACTAAACCCTATTAGCAACCAGAAATTGAACATGGACGAGCTTATCAGTTTCTTTCTTCAGTTCGGTTTTCAAAAACTCAAGATTCCTTGTTGCAATTCCGAGTTGTTCACGTACGACATGAAAATCTCGAAGTTGATGACATCTAAACTGGTAGTTTGTTTTCATGATCAATGGCATGATAGCATGTTATGAAAACATGATTCTTGTGAAACTCGATATTCTTTCCCTTCTTGACATCATCATCTTTGATTCCTACATTCATTGTGCACCAAAAAATTGGTAACACCTTTTGACCTTTCAGAACTATGTATCAAAATATAACACATAACTGTATATAAATAAGTTCCATGGAAAACCCTAGGAAAGCTTGTCTACATTCGTGTGGGTCGGGTGTTCGTGCACAGGTGGTTACATCCCTAAAGTGTGACCAAGAGGAAATAGAATGTATGTAAAGACTAATAGTTGAGAACCAACTATTTGGAGGAAGCACACACAACAGGGAATTTTTCTCAACGAAGAATGATTAGATTATCTTCAAGAGAATAACTGGAGCGAGGCTCAACAGATTTTTAAGATCAGAATAACAGGAAAGGAAAACATACAACCTTGACAGCACTTCTCAAGACACTCCTTCAGACTATGAGCATCCTTCTTAGATTACAAGAAGAATATTGCATTGTCCAGCTATCAAGTTGTGTTTAGATAAGAATTTCACTCACCAATATCGACTGCTTCTTTTTCTCCTTCAAGACGTTTTACAGAAAAAAAATTGACTGACTTGAGAAAGTTTTATCAAGAGAACAATAAGTACCTAAATCAGTCGCTTTCCTTATCTTTTTGATGATCCGTTTGAGTCTGTTTATGCTGATCTTAAGTTCTGAGACTTGATTATTGATGTGAATAAAGTCTGGAGCAGAAGGCTTGGAACCACAGTCTTCTTTAGATAGAGAAGAGGGACTCAGATTTCTTTCTTTCTCCTACGCCTTTTTCTCTTTTCAGAGTTATTTAAAAGATCAGTTTCCCTCTGTCATTGTCGGTATTTTTTGTTTCAAAACCACAATTAAGAAAAATTTTATTACATAATTTTTTTTCGATTATCGACAATGCCTTTCACTCCAACAATATGAGAAACAGTTTTAATAACTTCTTTTGACATCCATACAAGAATGTTGTGAAGTTTTTCATTCTTTAAACGAAAACGACACCTTCGTTCAGAATGTCCTTTATTTCCGCAATAATAGCAGTTAAAGGAATTTTTCTTTACTATTCTCGTGCGAGTAGATTTAAAAGGGGCAAATTCCTGGTTCACAGGATCATTACAAGCTGCAAAAGGTTTCTCACATGAAGAATTATCATTAGCTTTAACAAAATTGATCTTACTAGTTTTTCGAGTGTCTATTCCCTTATAGCCCACACCACATGTATCAAGATGTTCTTTACATGCTCCAATCATATAAGATAATTTTGCGGAGCTAGAATTGAATCTATTCATATTTTCTTCCAGAGTTTTCACCTTTTCAAGAGAAGCACAAAGATCAGTCTCCAAGGATTTTTCTTTGGCAAGAAGACTAAGCTCTTTGTCATTAAAACATTTTTGTTGGGAGTCATATCTTGCATCAGACTCTGCAAGTTTTTCTTTTAACACGAAGAGATTTCGTAGAAGATTATCACATTCGAACCTTTTCGAGCGTATATCTTCTTAACGATCTTTAACAATAGATTGTAAGAGTTTATATCCACAATCATATCCCTTAAAGAGTTTTCTCAATTTTCTGTTTTCCTTACAAAGAGGTGCCAGGTATTTACTCAAGCATGTAGTTGACCTTTTTTCCTTCAAATCACGATCAAATAGCTTGATATACTGAGAGATTTCCTCATCAAGACTTTGTCCTTCTTCTGAATCACCGTCGTCCGAAAGCTCATCCAACTGTGCATCAAGAGATTTTTCCCAGTTAAATGCAGAGTCAGACAATGAACCAGGAACAGGGTATTTCTTCGAAGATTCACGGCTTTGAAACTCATGAGGGTGACTCTGAGTTGATGTTGCGTTGTCGAAGATATTCTCATTGTCCATAGAGTCAGATTGCTACAAAGACATACTTGTAAGGTCTTGAACGTGTTTGCCTACTCTGATACTAATTGAAAAAGCGGGGGTCTAACAACCACACCCAATATTTCGCTTAGCAATCTGTATGGACAAATTCCAATATACTTTCAAGAGAATCAACAAGACTCAATCTTAATAAAGTATATCAAAGAGTTATATCTCTCTTTCTTGATTCAATTCTTTATCAAGAAAATAGAAATCTGCGAGTCTAAATTGAATACAAGAGAAATCACTTGAACGGTACCAAATACCAATATTCAAGGATCAATCAATTTCAATAAACAACCAAAGGCCGGATTTCCAATTGATTGATTCAAGCACACAACCTGTGATATTTCAATTATATAAAAAAATATAATGCGGAAAATAAGAGACACCAGAATTTTGTTAACGAAGAAACCGCAAATGCAGAAAAACCGTGGGACCTAGTCCAGATTGAACACGCACTGTATTAAGAATCTACAGACACTAGCCAACTACAAACTAACTTCGGTTTGTACTGTAGTTGAACCCCAATCAATCTCACCCTGATCCAAGGTATAGTTGCGCTCCTTACATCTCTGATCCCAGTAGGATACTATGCACTTGATTCCCTTAGCTGATCTCACCCACAACTAAGAGTTTTTACGACCCAAAGTCGAACATTTTAATAAAAAAATTGGTATCACACAGAAAAGTCTACAGAATAGATAAATTTGTATCCCACAGATAAACCTACAATTTTTTGTTCTGTCTTTTGGTAAATCAAGGTGAACAGGAACTAATTGATAACCCAGACTTATATTCTCAAAGAACAGCCTAGTATTATCAATCACCGCACAATAATCTTAATCGTTGCGGAGAAATAAGATATTGTGGAACCACAAACGATGAGACGAAGATGTTTGTGATCGGAGATATAAATCTCAAGCCAATCGTTACGATTGTACTCGAAGCGATAGAATTAGCAAGATCAGATCACACAACTACGATAAAATATTATCGGTCTAGCTTCACAATCCCAATGAAGTCTTTAAGTCGTTAACCTGGTTTTTAAGAAGAAACCAAAGGTTTAAAGGAGAATCGACTCTAGCTAATACAAGTAGTATCACACAGGAGGTGTGGGGATTAGGTTTCCCAGTTGCTAGAGTTCTCTCTTATATAATCTTTCAAATCAGGGTTTTCAATCATTGTTAGCTTAGTAACAAAGCATTCAATATTCACTATTAGATGAAAACCTAATTATATTCAAGCCAATATCTTTCAATCGTTGGATCAAAATCTTAGTTTGTCACACACAAATGAAATGTACTATTTTGGGTTTCTGTTGGTTCAACAATAGTTAACCCAGTGGTTATCCATATGAGCACTTTCATATCAACCATGTTCTTCTTCACCATAACTAGTTCAAATGACTCAAATGAACTAGTTAGAGAGTTGTTCAATTGCAATGAAATCTTATGTATTACACAAGACACAATTGAAGAAAAAATGATTTGATTCACTCGAACCGGTTCATGAAGTATATATTCACAGTTTTCTATTAGCATTCCTTAGTTAATATAAATAAGTTCACAAAAAATCATTCTTAGATATAACCACTCAAGTTCGCATACTTAGTTCGCGGATTTCTCTGGTCGAGAACTTCCGCAAGTTCGCGGACTTAGCTCATGCCACTTTATTCTGATTCACTTGATCAACAAAGTTAGCAAACTTCGGTTCAAGGAAATATGACTTATACATATATGTGTTTCAACACAATGCTTATATCCACCATTGGTTATATAATCTAAACTTTCATTTCAACCACTGGAACATTCTTAGAGGATGTTATTATATAGTTCTTATTCACAAACTATTTTTCGTCAAAGCAATTTTCAAAGTGATTGAAACATACCATTACTTTAGTCACTAGGTAAAGATGAACTTGGACAAAGCAAAAGCTTACCAACACATATTTAGAGAAATAGATAGGCGAGTTAAACTCGGCTCGAAATAGCAAATGTATATAATCAAAGTCTATATAGCAAAATGACCTTTGTCTCAAGATAGGAGATAGAGTATATGGACTTATGTGTGCTAGATAAGTTCAAGTCTTCACATACGTTTTAGTCGATGGAGATCCACCAGTTCCTTGAGTAGTCCTTCGTCTTTTATGATGATTGCCATAGAGTTTTCCAGATTAACTACACTTTCTATCCTAGTCCGAGACTTAGCTATAGTAAACTAGAAATAAAGACTTATAGTTTTGATCACTAACATTGACAAACATGATTGAGATAGCAACGCATGCGAGTTTGACCGAGCAGTGCTCTAACAGTAACCTAATTAGGAGAAATCTCTGACAGTCGCTCGGTTTAAAGACTTCTTTGGGATTGATAAGATCTATTAGTACCGTTGCTAGGAAACTAGATAATTGCATTTTATTATTAGTTTTCGATTGATTTGATCGACTAACGATGGTTGAACTTTTATTGCACCTAGTTTGTTTATGCTTGAGAATTTTCTCTTCTGATATAAGATTCACTCAAACTAGAACGAAGTTTTGACTGGGTTCTTTAGACTGTTTATAGTTCTAAATACGTCTTATGATAATCCATTGTTTACATACTCCGTTCGGTGTGTGATTGATCACAAGAGATTTCAAGTTGATTGTGTGTAGGTGTTTATTGAAGATCTAAGAAATTTGAAGACGGAGAAGATTTCTGATTTTGGTTCATAATTATTGGTGTGCACAATACGTGATTCAGCTGAAAAGGGATCCAACTATAATCGGTTTATCCTTGTGTTAGATTGGATTGATTAGTTTAGTAGATCGGCATCAATACAATTCTTTGTGATCCAAAGTATTGATTGCAAAATCTTTTCAATTACTTTGGTAGTTGTTGTTGGATAGATTTAAGGACCCGACAAAGGATTTCATTGGGATAAACGGAAGAGCCTTTCGTCAAACTCATATCAAGTTGTTTGAAAAGAGTTGTTACCTTATATATTTGTTGTTCCTTTACTGTTTGGAATACGATCCAAAGGAATTGATCCAAGTGCGTGACTTATTGCAAGTTGGAGGAGCAGGGATACATGCGAAACTAGGTGAACTATAGGTTTAGTTGCTTGGTCTCAACTATACGAAGTTGGTTTAGATTTTATATAGCGTCTTAATTCTAAGAGTATTAAATTATGGACAAGGTCCCTGGATTTTTCAGCATTTGCAGTTTCCTCGTTAAAAAAATCTTGATGTGTCTTTTACTTTTATATTTACGCAATTATAATTAGAAGTAAGACACAAACGTTAATTCCTATTTACTTGATAGCAATCCTATTGTGTTTGGTTAAGTCCGAACATATTATCAAGTAAACATACTTTATTGTTCCATTGTCTCGATATTATATCCATAGTCAATCACACAAGTTATCTTGTTGTCGTATTTTCTCGATCTCGTATCCATAGACAATCACATGAAGTGTGAACCAATTAGTTGTATTTTCTCGAGTTAAACCATAGACAATCACTTTCGGAGAAAGGACTTGTAGGTGGATTTTTTTTTTAGATTGAGGTATATTTAGGTAACCTCGTCTTTTCAATTGGTATCAGAGCAGGCAAACATGAAAAGATCTAACAATCTGTGTTTGGTGTGATCCAACCTATAAGAATTGAATCCATGGTTGATTCAATTAGCATTATGCAAGAGTATTAAAACTCAAAAGTTGAAGATGTTCTTGTTTTATTAACTCATGATCCAGGAGTTACGAAAATCAAGAGTACATCTGAGTCTATTTTTGATGGAAAAAAGATGCTGATAAAGAGTTGGTAAAACTCCTAAACCCCCTTAAATCTTTGTCTACAAGAATGCTGATATTAAAGACTGAGTCAAATCTTATTAAGAATGAGATAGAGATAAATACATTCAACTAGATATTCTAGCCAAGGAGAATATGAATCTCACTGTCAAAGTAGAAGATCTTGGTAAATCTCTTACTCAAGATAAAGAGACTCATCCTATGACTCTGACTAATGATGTTGTTGTAATTTCTTCTGATAATGAGGAAACTAAAAGTCCTTTCTCGACTTTTACAGATTGTGATAAAACTGGTTTAGTCACATCTAAACAGATCAAGATGATGGTAGTTTGCCTAACTACATCAAGTGAGAAGAGGATGAGAAACCATCTTTTACATCTACTGATGATCAATCTTGTCTAAAGGAAACTTTGAACCGATTCCGTGAACGTGATATTAAGGAATACAACTTTCAGTCATTTGACAGGAAACTTATACTTCTTCAAAATACAGTGGTAAAAATATTGAAGGAAGTTTCTTGTCTTAAAAAACTGAATGATCATTCCTCAGTAGAAAGACAGATTATACCACAACCCTACAAGGTCAACTCAAATGGATCAGAAGTAAGAGTTGATAATCGCTTCTGGAAAAAGGTTCCTCCTCACCCATATCGAAACAACCCTTGTTTTGATGAAGAACGACTCCAGAAGAAAGGGAAAGAGAGAATCTCTGCTAAAGGAAATAATCAGGAATTTCCGATAATTGTTTCAGATAATAACGCGGATGTGCATCATAAGGAAATCCTTTGAATGAGAAAACCGTATGAAAATCTCATTGATAGAATTAGGAGAGATTTATCCATCCCTGAAAATTCTCACATCATTAATCTTCTCCACGTGATCATATCTCTAGTGTTAGAAAAGATCATTCTGGGAGAAAATATTTTGGGCATAAATTCCAAAAGAGAAACATGAACTATGTTTCTGATACTCGATATAAGCTGGAAAATGCTTACTCCGATACAACCTAGTTGTATGGAGATTATGCAAACCCATATTGTTTTTGCTTATTGATAGATGGGAAAGGTACATAATAATCAAGAGAACATGTTTATGATTAACTCCAATTTTCGGTAATAAGAGATATTTAAAAGAATATCTCCCTTTTCAATAAAAAGAGAAGTTCGGAAAGATACCTCATGTATTTTCGGAGATTACTTCTGAACCAAATACTTTATTATCAATATAAGAAATATCTTCTATTAGGTATTTGAACTTCCATGGTAAGTCTTTTTGAGTCAAGCATGTCTCCTATAACTCGTAGTATTACAAAGAGCAATAAAATGTAAGCTCGAACAGTTAGAAATTGTCAAGGATTTGTTTCAAAACGAAAAAATCAGAAAGATTGTCTCAAGAATCACGTCTGATCATTATTCTGATAGATCCCAAGAAGAATCCTGTCTTTTTGCTATTGATGATTCAGACTTTACCAAGTGGTTTCCCACATACGGTATGTGCGAAGTTATGCATGGGTTTGAAGAACTCATAGGAAATTTAATTTCTTTGGTTCAAGATCGAGACGGACTAAAAGAGAAATTTGAAGAGGCAAAAAGTGAGCTTGTTGACTTGAAGATTCAAATTGAAGATCTCGGTAAACAGAAAGTGGTTTCAGACAAGTCTTTTGATACATGCTTCAAAAGTTTGAACACTGAAGAAACCTCAGTGAATAATGAGAGCACCAGTAGAGATTAAGTTATTTGTTGTAATACTTAATCCAGAGAAAATAGACATCATTTTTTGATTACTTTCAATAGTTGTATAAGGTCTATTATGATTCAAACTATCTTTATTTATGAATAAAATTATTAGTTTATAATATTTCTTGTGATAGTTTTTGATTATATAGCATGTTCTTGCATGCTTTATATTATTGCTATGTATGTTTATGGGAAGCTTGATATCGTTTTCATTACCTTGATATTCGATCTCATATGGTGTGAACCGTTATGGTTTGGATGACTTTTTGATTTAGTGGGATTGAGTTCTATCCCATGTTGGTAGGCCTTATCAAAGGATCATGAGGGGTTCTGATTGAAACAATATGTGAAAAAGTCAAAATATGTTGAATCTTTTGGTTTAGCATAAAAGCGTATGTGTTTCGGGTTTTTCAACTTTTACATTGCATTAGTTAAAACCGGTTTTCAACCTTTCTCTGGTAAAGGTTGGTTGTTGTTCTTCTTTTGTCTTGCAAGAGGATGAAAACATAGTGATATTTGTTGTAATCTTGCAACAATTGAAGAAACGTCAGATGTATCAAACAATAATATAAAGAACAGTATCAAACAACTCTACCACGAACAAATTGATGAGGGCAGAATCACAGGTTCAACAAGCTGTCCTTAACACATTAGTTCGCGGGTATACTCTGAAGTAATGCTAAACCCCAACGTGCGAAGATGTGTCCAGGATAAGACTGCCCGATATAACTTGAGTTAGCACAACGCAAGTTACCCACTCTTGAACTCAGCAACAGGGATGGAAGCAAAACGCCGCACAAAATATAAGAAGAAGAAGAAAAGTAGACCTAGAGATAGTCGCTGCTTGTATGTTTTTTTAAAAACAGAATTTCGAGTCATATTTATAGGATGAGATACTTGCAAATCAAGTTAGGTTTTTTTTGTTTTCTTCAAAAACAAGTAAAACTCGTAAAAGGAATTTCCCACAAATAAAACTCTTAAAAAATAATTTTGGAATTAAATTCCTAAAGAAAAAATTCTCCAAAAAGTAAATCCGAATAGGAAAGGGACTTGGTGCATGGTATACGCGTATATCGCATGGGTAAAAATATGTATTTTTGCCCACCCGCTCCACCCACGTTTTACAATTCATACATAAGTGTATGATTATATAGTGGAGCTCCTCTTTAGTTTTCCACAATGTGGGACTAAAGGTTCCACTTCATTCACCCAAAAATGAGTGAGTATCCTTAGACCCTTAGGTCATTAGATCAAACCATACCAAGACCATAAAATCTTTTTAATTAAAACTCATTTTCTCCAACAATCCCCCACATGAATGAAATATCGGAAAACGAAAAAATCAGAGTAAGGAAAATACCATTTAGGCAAAGGTGTCCATGAGGTCTTGAACCTTGCTTAGTGAGAAGTTACCGGAACTACTAGCTAAACAGTGAACGCGATGTCTTGAACTGCTAGCGTTTGGTGTAGTTCAAATAATATCCACGCATGATATCCTCCAAGTGTTGCTAAGTTCGTGCCGTTTTGTCCATTTTGGCCCTGGACATATCCTGTTTCTCAGAATGTTCTAAAGAATTGGCTCCATTCTCATAGGAAGCGACCCACTTCCTCATTCAGATAGGTGAGTTCCATCAAGAGTGCTTACTGCTACACCCCACTTCAATCTTAAATTGAAACTATAGAACTCATTAAGACTTAATTAAAAGTCATCCTCCACATGCAGTCACACTATCACATCAACACCATAGGGAAGGGACAGATAATAAAATTATCTGATAGTGTTTACCTTTAACTACCACAAATTAGTTGTCTCATTCGAAACCTTGATCTTGGAATCTCCAGTCAGCAAGGTTGAGTATCCTTCATGGCAAGTTTAATTATTTGAGCCTAAGCCCCATCCCCTTCGATGCTTTACTAACTATCTCCTTGGACAAGCCTTTCGTCAAAGGGTCCGCGATATTCTCCTTGGACCTTGTCCAATCTATGGAAATAACGCCTGTTGAGATTAGTAATTTCAAAGAATCATGTCTTCTACGCATATGTATAGATTTTCCATTGTAGAAGCTATTTTTAGCTCTACCTATTGCAGATTTGCTGTCACAATGTATAGATATAGCTGGCACAGGCCTATGCCAGAGAGGAATATCTTCTAAAAAGTTTCTTAGCCATTCGGCCTCCTCTCCTGCTTTATCTAACGCAATAAACTCCGACTCCATAGTTGAGCGAGCTATACATGTCTGTTTGGAACTCTTCCAAGATACAGACGCACCTGCTAGAGTGAATACATATCCACTCGTAGACTTAGACTCCTCTGAGTCTGCTATCCAGTTCGCATCGCAAAATCCCTCAAGGACGGCCGGATACCCTTCGTAATTCAAACAAAAGGTCATTGTGTACTTCAAGTACTTTAGCACTCTATTAAGTGCATCCCAATGTTTCTGCCCTGGATTACAAGTATACCTGCTTAACCTACTCACAGCATAAGCAATGTCTGGTCTCGTACAATTCATCAAATACATCAGACTTCCTATGACTCTTGAGTATTCAAGTTGGTTAACACCTACACCCTTATTCTTCATGAGTTTGCAAGAAGAATCATATGGAGTGCAAACAGGTTTACAGTCAAACTGATTATATTTCTTAAGTATGGATTCAACATAATGAGACTGACTCAGACTATAGCCATTAGAAGTTTTTCTAATCTTCATCCCTAATATGACATCAGCGGGGCCTAAGTCTTTCATGTCAAAGTTCTCATTCAACATTTTCTTAGTGGTATTAATAACATCCATGTTTGTACCTAGTATAAGCATATCATCAACATACAAGCATACAATCACACAGGCATCCTTGACATTTAGTATAAACACACTTATCAGATTCATTAATTCTAAAACCACTAGAAATCATCACATGATCAAATTTCTCATGCCACTGTTTAGGTGCTTGTTTCAATCCATACAAAGATTTCTTCAGTTTACAAACCTTCTTCTCACAACCTTTAACTACAAATCCTTCGGGTTGTTCCATATAAATTTCTTCATCTAATTCACCATTCAAAAACGCTGTCTTTACATCCATTTGATGTATCTGTAGGTTATGGACAGAAGCTATAGCAATTAACATCCTAATGGAGCTAATTCTACTTACTGGTGAATATGTATCAAAGAAGTCTATACCTTCTATCTGTTTATAGCCTTTCGCTACCAACCTAGCCTTGTATTTTTCAATAGTTCCATTTATATTACGTTTTCTCTTGAAAATCCATTTACAACCTATGGCCTTAGACCCTGGAGGTAAATCTACAAGTTCAAAAGTACCGTTTTCTCGAATGGAATCCATTTCACTAATTGAAGCTTCTTTCCACCACGGAGCTTCAGGACAAGTCATGGCTTCTTTGTAAGTCTGAGGATCAGACTCGGCTAGGTATGTAATGCAACCAGGATAGGTTTTCATAGTTTTAACCCTTTTACCTCTTCTAGGTTCTATTTCTGGTTCATCTTCCTCTAAAGGTAATGACTGACTGGATGATGTAAATTCTAGGGGATCATCTAAACATCTCTTTCGAGAATCACGTTTCATAGGAAAAACATTCTCAAAGAACTCAGCATCCCTAGACTCCATGATAGTATTCAACCCTATGTCAGAAATTTCAGAACTCACAACCATAAACCTATGAGCACTAGAATGCTCAGGATACCCTATAAAAACACAATCAACGGTTTTGGGTCCTATCTTATTTGTCTTAGGAGGAGGGATGGCCACCTTTGCCAAGCACCCCCACACTTTGAAGTAATCATAAGATGGTTGTTTACTTTTCCATAACTCATATGGACTTTTATCTGATCCTTTAAAGGGTACTCTGTTCAGGATGTAATTGGCTGAGAGGATAGCCTCCCCCCACAAATTCGAAGGTAATCCTGAACTAATCAACATGGCATTCATCATATCCTTAAGGGTACGGTTCTTTCGTTCAGCTACACCATTGGATTGAGGTGAATAAGGGGCTGTAGTTTCATGTATTATCCCATGTTCTTCACAGAAATCTCCAATAGGAATTAGATACTCACCACCACGGTCAGACCTAAAAGTTTTAATGGTAGCATTCAATTGGTTTTCAACTTCACGTTTATATATCTTAAAGGCTTCTAAGGCATTGTCCTTCCCTCTAAGCAAATAAACCTGACAGTACCTCGTACAATCATCTATAAAAGTGACAAACCATTTCTTACCACCTCTAGTTTGAACTGACTTCATGTCAACTACGTCTGAATGAATCAATTCTAAGGGTTTAGTGTTTCTCTGGACATTCTTCCTGAATGATTTCTTAGCATGCTTAGATTCTACGCAAATCTCACACTTATAACTTTTATCCAAAGTGAATTTGGGTATGCAGCCTACGCTAGCCAGTTTATGCATTGATTTGTAATTTACATGACCAAGTCTACCATGCCAAACATTCGATGACACACACATGTAAGCAGAAGAATCATTCAATTTCACTTCAGGACAGGTTACATTAAGTTTGTAAAGACCTCCAGTCTTATAACCCTTACCCACATAATCATTGCCCTTAGTTACTATAAGTTTTCCAGACTCAATTGAAACTTTAAAACCCTTATCATCTAAAACAGAACAAGAAACAAGATTTTTGCAGATGTCTGGAACATGAAGAACTTCATTCAATGTGAGAGTCTTGCCAGATGTGAGCTTCAGACCGACCTTTCCTTTTCCTGCAACCTCTGATGCAGATGAGTTACCCATATAGAGTTTCTCGCCTTCCCCTACCCTCTGGTAGGAGGTGAACAGGTCTCTGTTCCCACAAACATGCTTGGTAGCTCCAGAGTCTACCCACCAGTCCATCACATTGGTCACCAAATTAACTTCAGACACTACTGCAGAAAACTCGTCCTTGTTCTTTTCAACCAAGTTAGCACTATCCTTTTTGTCCTTACGATGTCTACAGTGAACTGCCATATGTCCAGTAACTCCACACGCATAACAAGCACCCTTAATTTTAGTAATGCTAGACTCTGGTTTTCGAAACATACCTTTCTTGGGAGGACCACGCTTAGAGTTACGATTGTTACTCTCACCTTTTCCAGCTTTGGAAGATCTGTGTTCAGTCATATGAGCTTTGTTACTCATGTCCCTTGCAGAAGACACGTTCTTATCCTTGGTGCACAGCATCTCTTCCACTTGAATTTTCTTTCCTAATTCAACCATGTTGATCTCGCCAGTTTCATGTCTTAGCTTTTTCTTGTATTCAGACCAAGAAGATGGTAACTTCTCAATTACCGCAGATACTTGAAACGTCTCATCAATGACCATACCTTCAGCAAGAATCTCATTAATGATCTGTTGAAATTCGAGAAATTGATCAACAACAGGTTTATCATTCGTCATCTTGAAGTCCATAAACTTCGCCACCAGAAATTTCTTGCTCCCTGCAGTCTCCGCTTGATACTTTGCTTCTAACGCAGTCCACAAATCATAAGCACTGAAATTTTCTTTAGCATTGTAAAAATCATACATCGCATCTTCCAAACCATTCATGATATGATTTTTCGCCAGAAAATTACACCTCTTGTTATACTCGATCGCCTCCTCAGTTAAACCTTCAGCATTCATCAATTCAGCATGTGGAACAAGTACATAATCCAGTTCATGATGGCTTAGATAAAATAGCATCTTGGATTGCCATCTCTTGAAATCCTTTCCGTTAAACTTCTGTGGTCTTTCAACATCGTTCTTTCCCATTGTTACAAGGAATATAATGTGTTAAGATTGTTGGAATCTTGCAACAATTGAAGAAACGTCAGATGTATCAAACAATAATATAAAGAACAGTATCAAACAACTCTACCACGAACAAATTGATGAGGGCAGAATCACAGGTTCAACAAGCTGTCCTTAACACATTAGTTCGCGGGTATACTCTGAAGTAATGCTAAACCCCAACGTGCGAAGATGTGTCCAGGATAAGACTGCCCGATATAACTTGAGTTAGCACAACGCAAGTTACCCACTCTTGAACTCAGCAACAGGGATGGAAGCAAAACGCCGCACAAAATATAAGAAGAAGAAAAAGTAGACCTAGAGATAGTCGCTGCTTGTTGTTTTTTAAAAACAGAATTTCGAGTCATATTTATAGGATGAGATACTTGCAAATCAAGTTAGGTTTTTTTTGTTTTCTTCAAAAACAAGTAAAACTCGTAAAAGGAATTTCCCACAAATAAAACTCTTAAAAAATAATTTTGGAATTAAATTCCTAAAGAAAAAATTCTCCAAAAAGTAAATCCGAATAGGAAAGGGACTTGGTGCATGGTATACGCGTATATCGCATGGGTAAAAATATGTATTTTTGCCCACCCGCTCCACCCACGTTTTACAATTCATACATAAGTGTATGATTATATAGTGGAGCTCCTCTTTAGTTTTCCACAATGTGGGACTAAAGGTTCCACTTCATTCACCCAAAAATGAGTGAGTATCCTTAGACCCTTAGGTCATTAGATCAAACCATACCAAGACCATAAAATCTTTTTAATTAAAACTCATTTTCTCCAACAATATTTTGGTATCATTTCTCCACGAAAGGAAGCAAATGAAAAGGAGAAGTGGATTCGAAATTTGAGGTAACGACTTTGTTAGTTAATCATTTTCTTGTTTAAGAAAAGCCTGATTTTATTGCATATGTTTATTGCTTTTGCTTAACAAAATTTAGGTACAATTGATGTTTATTCCATTATTTGTGTATCTGTGTGTAATTCAATTTTTTCCGGTTAAGAAAAACTATTTTTATCTTTCATTATTGTTTGGTATCAATTGTTTAGGCTTATAAAATTTACGGAGCAATTGCGGTGCTTTAATGTCTATGTTGTTTCAATTGCTTCCGGTTGAGATAAATAATTATGCAAGTTGATTGATTTGGTTTGTATGAATTGTTTATGGCTTAACAAAAGAAAAGGTTTTCGGGATAAATTGTTTAGTCCAATTAGATTCCGGACAGGAGAAACTAAGTTAATTCTGATCTTAGTTAGACTTATCAAAGTGGAAGTTAATTCAAGTCTAATCGAATGCCTTAACAAGAAATGCTAGTTAACTAACCTAGTACTTGTCTTGTTTAAAAGTGAAAGGTCTAAGTTATATGGATAATTAGAACCTGATGAGAAAAATAGAGTTAATTTTGATCTTTATTTTGGTATTATCGAACAAGCGATTGTATTCCTACAATCCATTTAGCAAAGGAACTAAGGTGCTTAGTCAATTTTCAATTTTGCTAAATTATTAGGGAAAATTGATTCGGGCAATTGTTTCCTTGAAAACATATCAAAACAAATTTACTTTGTAGTTTCAATTTTGATATTGGTTATCTAAAATGGTGTGTTGAACCCTCGTGCTTGACTCTTATAGGTTGGAAAGTCTTTTGATATTTTTAAGATCCTTTCGGTTTTTCTTTTATTTGCTCGTACCTTTGTCATTTTGCGACAAAAAGGGGGGAAATATATAGAGTAAAAAAGTGATATTCATATTGATTTGGTATCACTAAGGGAAAGGACAATGGTACTTAAACGTTATATCTAACGAAAAGAGTAAATCATGGACAAAGGGGAAGTAACATATCATATGATGATTGTAGTTATGGACTACAAAGGAAATAACAAAGATGTGCGGATTGAAAAATCTACCTATATTACCTTTAAGGGGAGTATTAGCTTTTTTATTATAATGTCAACATCGGAATTTATGGATTGAATGTATACAGGTTATTGTATTGTTGAATTTGGGAATCAAGCATATGTGTAATGAATTCTTGTAATTTTTTATCCATAGGATGTAAGATTTTTGTCACTAAAATTGACAAAGGGGAAGATTGTTAGAGCATAGGTCGGTTGAACCCACCAATCGTTGGTATGTCAAGTTTGGTTGTCATATTTTAGTGAACCAAAACTCATTTAAAGAGTCGCTTGATTATATGCTAGAGTCAACTTCGTATAGGTTAGCTTGAAAGTATTAGGATATGAGACTTACAAGTATTACATAAAGACTTGAATAATGTGAATAAGTAAGGAGATACAACGACGAAATCATCCTTCCTATTGAGGTTGGTAATATTTGACTTGAACTATTTCATTCCTAACATATCTTTCAAGTTGTGCATATTGAAAACATAACTGCGAAGCTGTGTATGATACTCTAGTTAGACATAGTATTAAGGAATACAATATGAAGTATAACGCTTATCTTTTAAACTTCGTATCTAAGACATCGACATAATCGTTTGAATGCTATTGTGATTATGTATGGGTATGGGTGAAGATTTCGTCCTAGGAAACAATGTCTTACATTCGTTTGAAGAAAGTAATTCATAAACTTGTTTTGTGAATCGAAAGGTAAATAGCTAGGCTAATTGGTATTGTTATTCATTAAAAATCTTTGGATTACCAATATGTGTGTTTAATATAATCGTTCATGACTTGTTTATGTTCTTGGTAAAACTATTCACAAGGCCTGACCTTTGCATTGGTATGACTTTTATTAGTGAAACCGATCTTAATTAATCATCTAAGATGGTATGATCGATTTAGTGTAATTCTTATGACCAACTCTATTCATTGTGGAATCCATCCTGATAAGAGGTGCAACCGATCACAAAAGGGGAATCGATCCTTGTAAAGGTGAAACAAGCTTTTAATTATTGGGAACTGATCCTATGAACATGTGCAACAAGTTTTTGGTTTTGGGAACAGATCTTATGAACATGTGCACCAAGTACAAGTTAGATACCATATATATGTGGGAACCGATCCTAGTACCTAGTAGACCAAGTTTTAGTAACTAGCATGACTAATTCTAGTACCCACATGGAAGGTAGAACCGGAACTTATTTTTGTAGAACCGTGAAAGCCATGTTTGATGATTTGATAGGATAATCAATCACATAGTTCTTGGAAGTCAGATGACCCAATTCTAAACTCATTTGGGAAGTGTGGAAAATCGGTTCCCCGATAGTAAATATGAAAAAGGATTTACTAAGTAAAAATGTCTATATACTTTGAACATGTGCAATAACTCTTATCTTTTAAATTGAGGTATATTTGGGTACCCTCGTCTTTTCAAAGCGTAGTTAAAAACAAACAAATTTAAATTAAATAACACATTGATTAAAATAAACAACACTAAATTGAAAAGATTTATTGTCTAGAAAAAGGATTGCCACTACTTTGTTTAAAGAACAGAAAAAGAACTAAAAAAAATAAATAACATCTATCTGCCTCTGCCTCTGCCTCGCCCCAGCGCATCGTTTGTTGCTCCTTTTAAAGCCCAAAGGTGCTTAGTTAGATCTTCTCTTAGTTTCCCATAGATTTCCCGATTTTTGAGTCTATCAGTGGAAAGTTTATATTCTCTTGCCGGGCGCACATGCTGCACCACAAAATTCGGCCTCAAATCTTCATTTAGAAAACTAGTCCAGGTTGGGTCACTTCTGGTTTCTTCAATGACCATGTGATGCAGAATGATACAAGTCAGCAAAATTTTGTTCATTTCTGGAAGATCAAAAACGCGTGTTGGCCCAGATATGATGGCAAACTTCCTTTTCAGTATGTCAAAATGGCGTTCAACATCCTTTCTGCGTTTCATTTGTTGGGTTTTAAAGTACTTCATTTCCTCGAAGTCGTCGGTCCAAAACATGCCTGACTATAAGATTGAACCATAGTTGACCATTATGGATAGATTCTGTCTGCTAGATAATAACCCCGAGTGTAGTAATGATCGTTGATGGTGATATTACAGTGTGACACGTTCTCATTCTTAAGATTTTAAAATAATTGTGACTTGTACAAAATGTTGAGATCGTTATTTGAACCCGGGAGTCCAAAAAAATTATTCCGAAACCAACAATCACAAGCAGTTGAAGCTTCCAAAATTACAGTTGATTTTAGAAAATGACCCTTATATTGGCTTGCCCATTCAATCAGACACGCATGCCACGTCCAGTGCATGCAGTCAAGACTACCAAGCATTCCTGGAAAACCCCTCCCAGTGTTTTCTGCAGTTATTCTTTGAACATCTTCCTGAGTAGGCTTCCTTAAAAAGGTTGGACCAAAATTCTCTACTATTGTTTCGCAAAACAATTTGAGATACCTAAAGGCGATTGTTTTCCCAATTAGGATATAATCATCCATAGAATCCGCTGGTACCCTATAACATAGTATACGGAGGTCCGCAGTAACCTTTTATTCGGGACTAAAGCCTCGTATATGTCATATATCATATTGTTAGAGCATTGCTCGGTTGAACCCCCAAAACGTTGGTATGTCAAGTTTAGTTGTCATATTGTAGTGAATAAAAACTCATGTTAAGAGTCGCTTGATTATATACTAGAGTTAAACTTCGTATAGGTTAGCTTGAAAGTATTAGGATACAAGACATTACAAGTATTTCGAAGTCTTGAATATGTGAAGAAGCAAGGAGATACAACGACAAGTTAGTGATATTTGACTTGAACTATTTCATTATCCAACGTATCTTTCAAGTCGTGCTTATTGAAAACATAACTGCGAAGCATATTTGAACTCTAGATAGACATAGTATTAAGGAATACAATACGAGGTTTATTTCTTAACCATTAAACTTCGTGGATAAGACATCGCCATAATCATTTGAATGTTGTTGTGATTATCTATGGGTATGAGGTGAGGATTTCATCTTAGGGAACAATGTTTACATGTGTTCTAAGGAAGTAAGTTCATAAACTTGTTTGTGGAGGTAAAGGAAATTGCCAGGAGTTATTGATTTTCTTGTTCATTGCATTTCTTATGATCAACTAATATGTGTGATGGAGTACAACCGCTCACAACTTGTTGTGTTCTTGCTAGAAATATTCACAAAGTGCTGACTTATGTATTGGTATAACTTTTATTAGTAAAACCAATCTTAAGTAATCACCTGTGGTATGATCAGATTATGTCTCACGTTGGGGAAAGGGAACCAATCCTAGTAAGGGAAAAGTAACCGATCCTAGTAAGGGAAAGGGAACCGATCCTGGTAAGGGGTGCAGTACATCAAGGGTAACTGATCCTTGTATAGGGTGCAGCAAGGTTTATATAAGGAAGGGGAACCGATCCTATGGGCATGTGCAACACATATAACTTAGATACCATATATATGTGGGGAACCGATCCTAGTACCTAGTCAACCGAATCTTTGGAAAGCTAGTATGACTATGCGTAGTACTCACATGGAGGTAGAACCGAAACTTGTTTTGGTAGAACCGAAACTTGTTTTGGTAGAACCGAAACTTGTTTTGGTAGAACCGTTAAACCCATGATTGTGATTGAATGTTGGTTTGATCAATCACATAGTTCTTAGAAGTCAGATGAACTAATTCTAAACTTGTTTGGAAGTGTGGCAAATCGGTTTCAAGGTTTTAAATGTGAAAGAGAACTTATAAAGTAAAGATGTCAACAAACTTTGAACACGTGTTGTGAATCTTTCATTTCTATAATTGTTCAAAGATATTCCTTAACGGCTAAGGTAAGAGAAAGACTTTTATTAGTTCCCCCCGTTGTCTCCGTTTCCCCCACGGTTGCTCTCTAAGGCTCCTATGATCGAAACATAAGTAAGTTAAGAATCTTTTAGTTAAGGTTATTAATTTTATTTTTAAGAAAATTACAGAATTAGTAATGTGCATTTACTAATTAGATTTTCCGAGAGATTTCGATCGTTATTCTGGACAGAGCATTTCCAGGAATTATGAAAACTGAATCTATGCTTTTATGAATATCTTGAGAATATTTTCGATTTTGGAAATTCCTTGGCATCCAAACTTCCTTGTCTATAAATAAACGAAGTTTTCCTTTCTAGCAAACTAATCCTTCGTAACAATAGACTTCCTCTCTTATCTTTGTTACTGGTGTAGCCGCCTATCAGAGAGGAGATTAATCTAATTAGGTGAAATCTCTTACGGCCGCTTAGTTTAAAGTCTTATTTGGGATTGAGAAGCTCTATCGCGACCCGTTGGTGGGAAACTAGATAATTGCGGTTTATCTTTTTTTTCGATTAATTTGATTGACTAACGTTGGTTGAAATCTGAGTGAACCTAGTTTGTTGATTCTTGAGAATCTTCTATTCTGATATAATATTCACTCAAACTAATTCAGAGTTTCGACAGAGATATTTAGACTATTGTTAGTTCTAAACACGATCTTGTGATAATCCATTGTAACAGACCCTGTTCTGTGCGTGATTGATCACAGGAGATTCAAGCGATTGGGTGCAGGTTTTTATTGAAGATTTAAGAAGATATGAAGACAAAGAAGATATTGAATATATGATTTGGGTTTTATAATCTTTGGTGTGCACAATACTTGTTTTCGGTAAAAGAGGATCCAATTAATAATCGGTTTATCCTTGTGGTAGATTGGATTGATTAATTGAGTAGATCGGCATCAACACGGTTCTTCGGATTAAAGGTGTTTTTGGCTTAATCTTAATCGATTACATGTGGGTGATTGAACAAAAGACAGATCTAGACCCGAAGAAGGAGTTTATATTGAGATAAACGGAAGAGCCTTTGTCCGACTCATATCACTTTGTTGAATAAAGTTGATACCAAATAAAAAAAAATCCTTTAATGTTTGGAATACGAACCATAGGGATTGATCCAAGAACGTAACTTATTTATAAGTTGGAGGCATGGGAATACAGACGAAACTAGGTGAACTGTAGGGTTAGTTACTTGGTCTCGACCAGTGTAGTCAATATCGACCGTATCGGCCGATATATCGGGGATATTTTGGATATCGTCCCAGAGCGATACGATAAGAAGGATATCAGGGATACGATATTCGCCCGATAATATCGTCCGTATCGGCCGCATCAGCCGATACCAAATTCTCTGACATTTTCCGATATAAGCCAGTATTGGTCGTTTTCTATAAAGTTTAAGGGTAATTTTGGTTTTTCCGTTCCGATATCTCTTAAATCCATAAAATTTCATTCATAATTTTAATAACTTGTACCCACAAATTTCATCTTCAAACCCTATATCAGAAGAGAAAAACCCCATTTATTTCTTCATCAGTTACAGAATTGGTATCTATAATTTAAAATAAAATTATATTATCCCTGTTTAGTTACCATTTTAGTATGTAAACTTTAAAGTTGGTGAAGTTACTCTCTTGTTTCCGGTTTGAACTTTAAACTTCTTTAATTATCCTTTTAGGTATCGAACTTTAAAGTTATTGAAGTTACTCTTTTTTGTTCCTGATAAAATTGATGGTATCTATTATATCTTATCCGAAAATATATGGAGAAAATGTTTAATATAAAATTATAATATTTAAATTTAGAACCGATATTTCAACGATGATATTCCCGATATAAAATCGTACCACTGTATCGATCCCGGCCGAGATGAACCGATATCCGATATTACCTACATTGGTCTCAACTATACAAAGTTAGTCTAATTTTGTGTAGCGGCTTAATCCTGAGAGTATTCAATTCTGGACTAGGTCCCGGGGTTTTTCTGCATTTGTGGTTTCCTCGTTAATAAAATCTGGCTGTGCCATTTACTTTTATTTTCCGCATTATAAATTTTTTATTATAACTAAAGTAAATTACATAAATGTTAATTCATATTTACTTGATAAGCAATCCTATTGTGTTTGGTTAAGTCCAATCCTTTGTATTAAGTAAACATATTTCGTTGTTGTATTGTCTCGATCTCGTATCTATAGACGATCACACGAAGTGTGATCTAGTTAGTTCCATTGTCTCGACTCTGTCCATAGACAATCACTTTCGGAGAAAGGACTTATAGGTAGGAAAAGTTTTCTCTTGAGGTATATTTGGGTACCCTCGCCTTTTCACATACTAATAATTAAATAAATGTTGTACCTGACAAAGCTCGGCAATAATCCTTTGCGTCAAGTTTCGGTCAATGCGGAATCGTCGCTGAAAATCCTCATCGGAATAGACACAATCATGATTAAAATAATCATGCATCAGCTTTTCGTGGTAAAACTGTCGATTTCTCCATGTTCGTCTTTTAGTCGTAACTTCATATGGCTCAAAAGGCTTTGGTATGATCCCGGTTTGTAATTACGACATAAAATTTCGCCTTCTTCTATCTTGAATTGCATCTTCATCCATTTGACGCAAAAACTCCATACACATTTCTTCCTCTTATTCATACAACATTTCATCCATCTCCATATCTTCCTCAGAAGAACCAAAATCATATCCATGGTTGAAAATTGAAAACAGTTGAAATTAAGAAAAGATTGATCGGATGAAAGATTATTGTGAATTTGTGAGATCAAACTCGAGTTGTATTTATGGAGGTAGAAACTAGTCGTTTCGGTGATGGTTTAAAAGTAACCGTCGGCGTTCTTGGTTCAAACACTAGCGGTTATCTTATGTACGCCATCGTACATCCTTAAAACACTAGCGGTTGTATTTCAAACGCCAGCGGCAGCAGTCGTCCTGGCGCTTGACGGTCAATCGCCCACTTCTTTTCCATAGTGCAAAAATGCGTTTGACAATCCCCATACAGCTGGATCAACAAAAAATTGGTTTTGTACATTTCCATAGGAATTCCCAAAAGAAGTCCACCCTTGAATTCGGCTTGAGTAGGTAAGCGGTAAAACAATACAAGATCACATTGAATCGGGCGAATAAAATAAAACAGAAAGGTTTTAGTTCAAAATATGGGTAAAACATTATATCATCAAATAAGATTAACCGAAAAGGATTGAAATTTATTTGGATAAATTGTATAACTGATTAAGGAATCATTCCTCCTCCTCCGTATTACTCTGTTTAACTTTGATGCAATAACGAAGAATTACTCAGCCAGTCAAGAATGTTTGAAAGAAAAAAATAATTAAGAGAGAGAGCATATCAAAAAGGGTCCCACTAGGTTAATTTGCCTATTATTCTACGTGGATAATCTCTCTCTTCTCCCCTTTTCTCTCTGCAAAAAAACAACTCTTGTAACCTTTTTCTCCCGAAAAATTCTTTCATGTATCTCAAATTTATCATATCTGGTATGATTTTCTCAGATCTTCTGGTTGGATTTGAATACAATTACTTGTAATTATACGTATATTACTTCCAAATGAAATAATCATTTTTATAAAACGATTTAGGTTTTTAGTATGTTTTTCTTTTATCCTGTAATGGTTTTTATATGCCATTTATTAGATTACTTCTTGTATACTTTCCAAGAAAAATTCCTTAGGTTTCGTGGCAATTCAATCAGTTGCACCAATCCTCTAGGATCTTTTATTCAGAGCAATCTACTTCAGCATGACATGATTTTACGTCTATGTGAAGAACAATAGCTTCCGAAATTGATTGTGAAAACGATATTTTGCACAAATTACTCCCGATTGGGACACTTAAATCTTATTGAAGAAAAAGACAATTCAAAATGGCAGATTATTAAATCACAAGTCATTCCTTCGGCATCATCAGATTTATCTTTGAAATCCATGTATTTTAATATTTTCATGTTTTTCATGGTTGATTTATTTGAAGATGATGTATGCATTCTTATAATTTTAATGATATCGAGAAGTAATCTTGTTCCTTCAGAATAATAATAATAATAATTAAAAAAATTTAATTGAATCCAAAAGCTTGAAGATTCAATCGTACTTCTTCTTTGTAGATTCAATTAGTTTTTTTTTTTTAAGAATCAAATTTCCCAATTTCTAGAGTGTGAGTTTGTTGAATCTGGGAGTTGAATTGATTAGGGTTTGTGTTGATTGAAAGTGGTGTTTCTGTGAAATAGGGGTTTCTTTGTTCATGTTGATAGTTTTGTGGTTTTGAAGGTGAATCCGTGTTGGGTTTTATGGTTTGGATGCGAGGGAATCCATCTTCAACTATTTTTGAATTAGGGATTTGAGTTCTTGTTTTTCCAGCAGTTCTGTTTAGTTTTCGGGAATTTGAGGCATCGGGGTTTCGTCAATTGCATAACTTGTTGAATTAAGGTTGGGTTTTGTAGTTTGATTACAAGGGAGAAGTTTGATCAATTATCTCTCTATCCTCAGTAGTGCAAGGCTTTGGTGTTTTGTCAATTGAAGATTTGGGTGAGTTTACAACCTCCAATTAATCTTCAGTAAGTGTCTTCTCCAATCTGTGTATGTGTTTGTGGTGACAGATTTCTTTGGAGGTGTTGTTTGTAATTCGAATTATAGTTTTGAACATTTTTCTATAAGTGATTAGTGTTACATAACTGGGTGTGTTTGAATTGGATTTCACGGTTTTGTGCTGGTTGAATTTGTATTGGTGGTTCTACTTTAGTGAAAGCCAGGGTTAAGGATTTAGATTTGATTGATTTTTGTGTATAATTGAAGTTGTTTTAGGGTTGGGCTTTATGGTTTTGATTGTCAGGGAGAAGTTTTAATCTTTTAGCTCTTAATCTTCAGTGGTGCACTGGTAAAAGAGCTTTAAAATTAGGCTGTGTAATTGAAGTTGAATTTGAGAAGGGTATTGTGGTTTGTTTGCAAGGGAGAATTTTCATCAATAACTCTCAGTCTTTTGTGATTTTGCATTCTAACTGGTTTGAGTTTGTATTGTGGTTGTTTATCCTTTGTGAAGGTATAATTAGTGTTTAGTTATATGGTTTTGAGTTTTCTTTGTTGAAAACTTAAACTACCATACACGAAACTCTGATTTTTAGTTTCGAGTAGCCTTTTTCGTTCACTTGTTTTTCCAATCTTTGGGTTATTACTGTGGTTATTTCTTTTTTATTAAGCAGAATGCCTATAAGACATTCTTCTAGATCATCATCCTCTTCTCAGGATGATAATGAATCCCCTTCAAGGCCTGCTTCCACTTCACAATCTGCTTCTGCAACACATGATGGTCGGGCCCATTGTCCCTTTATTGGTTTTGATGAATGTCATGATGGGGTCGGAGGTAGGGGTTATGCTAGAACTACAATTTACAATCATATGAAAGATATGTATTTTCTCAATGACGTGGCAAAGGAAACGTGTAGGGAAAAAATACGTACGAATCTGGAATGCTGCAATGCTTGGGAAAGGATGTTGGTTGATATGCGATTGTGGTTGTGCTTTAAGTGCTTACACACACATACATGGAGAAAAGCGTGTCGTGATCCAAGTCATATTTGTGAAGTTATCAATGGGCCTTTCAATGGCTCCGGTGCTGATTTTCTCATTCATGGAGTAACTAAACCACAGATATGCACAGATCATATTACAAAAGATTGTCCAGATTCAAGTAACCCTAACACTGGAGATGCTACATTGCACATTACAGTATAGATGCTCAATACTATCCTTCAGAGACAAATCCCTACAATTGTAAGTATCCCCCACCATGTAGATTACACTTTTCTAGAACCATGAAAAAGGATCTTGATAATGTGCTTGCTCACCCCTCAGATGTAACAGCTTGGTTACAACTCCTCTTACTTCCTGTATGCACATTGCATCTTTATGTGCCAAAAAGTTCTAGAGATGCTCGTTCTAACAATATAAAGAAACTCCAAATTTCAGCAATTAATCAGGCACTAACACGTTGGAAAGAACCCAATGGATGCTTTATCATGACTCAAGAATAGCTTGGGATCTCTTAGCCAATCCCCAGGAAATAGCATTCTCACATGAAGAAGCAGGATTCTACTTTGCTGGCGAGCAGGAAAAAGTTAAGTTACGGCCATTACTCTGTTACTATCCGTATTTTTTTCTCCGACGGTGTTGCACCCTCAACTCCAGACACTTTGCACGAGCTTCAGCAAAAACACCCACCTGCTCCGCCACCTTACATATCTGCTGAAGAAATCTCCACTCCTGCACTGGAAATTGATGCTAAAGCTGTTTTATCTGCTCTACGAAGTTTCCCTAAGGGAACCTCATGTGGAAGAGACGGTCTTAGAGCTCAGCATTTATTAGATGCATTGAGTGGTAATGCGGCAGCTGTTGCGGAGGATATTTTGCAGTCCATAACAGGTGTCATAAACTTATGGTTGGCAGGTAAGTGTCCCTCAGTTCTTGGTGAATTTATTGCTAGTGCTCCTCTTACTCCATTTTTAAACCTGGTGGTGGTTTAAAGCCAATTGCAGTTTGCACCATTTGGATAAGACTGTGCGCTAAATTATTTGCAACATCGTCCTTCAAAGATTTAATCATATATTTAGGCATATACCAATTTGGTGTAGGCATACCTTGTGGTGGTGAAGGGATTTTGCACTCAGCAAACAGGTTATTGGACATGAAGGGTAGTGATAACACTAAGACCATGTTGTTGATTGATTTTTCTAATGATTTCAATCTGGAGGATAGATATACCATGATTAGCGAAGTCAGAAAACATTGTCCGAGCATCTCCAGGTGGGTAGAGTTTTCTTACTCAACCCCAGCCAGATTATATTACAATGATGCAGTGCTCTCTTCTTCTCAAGGGGTTCAACAGGGTGACCCCTTGGTCCCCTGTTATTTGCTTTATCTTTACATCCTTTGGCTGAAAAACTTGCTTCTCATTGTACCCTTGATTTTCATGCATGGTATTTGGATGATGGCACTCTTGCATGTGACACAGTGGAAGTGTCTAAAGCCTTGAGAATAATACAAGAGGAAGGTCCATGTCGAGGCTTATATCTTAATGTCTTGAAAACAGAGATCTTTTGGGCAGCATTTGACCTCAGGAGAGATGAATCAGGGTTTTTTTTCTATAAGATAGTGGTAAACCAGTTGGTGGAGTCAAACTTCTCAGTGGGCCTGTCAGTTTAGATATGCAATATTACAGTGATTCAGTTATGAACACGGTTGATAAAACTATACATCTCATGTAGAAAGTTAGGAAACTCCAAGACCCACAGAGTGAGCTTCTTCTTTTACGTAACTGCACCGGTGTTTCCAGACTTTACTTTTCACTCCGTACCACTAGTCCTATGGATTTACAAGAAGCCACCTCGGTTTTTGATAACAATCTTATGCAGTACTTGCGGTAGTTAATTGTGGGTGATGGTGCAGGTTTAGGTTTGGTTCAACAACGTATTGTCACTTTGCCAATAAATATGGAGGTTTAGGTGTTCATAGTATCGCAGACATTGGTAAGTATTGCTACTTAGCCTCTCAAGCTCATACTCATTATTTGCAAAATATTATCCTGCGGTTACCAGCAGATACAGATCATGGCCATATGTTTCAGCATGATCTGCAGTCGTTTACTCAAGATTGTGGTTTATCTCTTCGCAACTTCAACATCAATGATGCTTCCCCCAAGTACATGCAGTCCCTGGCAGTTGCATATTTTGGTGTTGTCAAGGAACGAATTCCTACCTGCTACAACTTAACTAAGCGTGATGCCATTTTATGGCAGTGCAATCGAGTTGAACATGCGATGGATTTTCTCAAAGCCATCCCAATTAGTGGTCTTAATCAAACAGTTGGGCTAAGACAGTTCAGTTCTGTGCTCATGTATCGGCTAGGCATCCCATTCTTTGCCAAAGAAAGTCAGTGTCCTAGTTGTAATCGTGTCATGAATATCTTTTGAGATCACGTGGTGCACTGTGCTAAGGATGTGGGTCCCAAATTTAGGCACAATATGGCTAGAGATATCTTAGCGGATATATGTTGTAAATCTAGTGTGACAGCGAGGAAGGAAGTATCTTTGGGTTTTTTGTCGGATATTGAAAATGGTTTCAAACCCCCTGATATTTTTGTATATAATTGGGAAGATGGGAAGGATGTATGCTTCGATGTTACGGTTGTGTCTCCCTTCACAAGTGCTAGTACTCGCAATTTTATACCTAGGCGTGCTATTTTTGCGGCTGTCACTCATAAATGCACTAAATATCTAGATAAATGTGTTACTCATGGGTACGGTTTTGGCATTTTGGATTTCTCTACATTAGGTGAACTCGGAGTCGACACTATCTCTTTTTGGAAACGTTTAAGAAATTGCTTTGTTAGTCATGATGCCAATCATAAGATTGGCGAGTCTCCCTTTCATAGGCTAGGTATTGTTATTCAAAAAGGTGTGGGAGCGCAGATTGTTGCTAGACTCCCTGCCAACCCTGTGTAAATTCTTTTCGTTTTTAAAAAAAAATAATTATAATAATAATAATTATTATTATTATTATTATTATGTTTCTACTTTGTAGTCCCACTGGACTTGCTCTTAGCCCTCTAATATTTCTAAGTGGACTCAAAAAAAATGAAATCTGTTTAAGCCCAAAAACATGAGAGTTAGAAAAAAAAACTAGGAATTACTGGTTAATCCAGTTTTAGGAGACCCGTTTAGTGGTTAATCCAGTCCTAAATCAAATTTAATCGTTGGTCCAAAAACATGTTTTTGGACCAGATTTTTTACTCGCCACGTGCGGAAGTTATAAAGTGTATTTTCTAATTGGCCAAAATACCCTTTTAAATCGGATCTAATTATGTTTTATCAGTTCGTTCGTTCATCACAAATTAGAGAGATTTGGCGATGGTGTTTGGTGGAAAAAACCCGAAAATTTCCAACTCTCGATTCAAACTAAAACCAGAAGAGGCAATAATGGTGAATCATCATTTTTCATCTCCAACTAATTTCGATTCAAGTTCGAACGATTGGATGGGTACATAAGTTGATTTAATTTATGTTTTTTTCTTTAATGTCTTCATCTGATGGTTTTTTTTAGGGTTCGTTCGGGTATCATCCTAATATAAGATCGAAATCTCTTGATTCCACATAAATAACAACCTTTGTTTCCTGAAACTCAACATCCATTTTTCAGGTTAGGGCTTATTTTGGATTTTTTGTTTGCTTTGTTTCCTAATTTATTATGTTAAAATTGAAGCATTCAGTATGTTTTGTGATGGAATTTGACGAAAATGACAATTATGCAATAGCTTATACATTTTGGGACTGACAATTGTGTTGTTGGTGTGGCGTTTTTTAATAAATCTGACTGTTTTAGTGGAAGAATTCAGTGGGGGTTTACAAGATCTTGGTTTTGAGGTGGAATTGCTTGTTGGATTAAATGAGGTGGAATTGCTAGGTGGAATTACTAGAATATATAACTCCAAAACTAGTAGTAATAAAGCATACTTTCGTGAGTTATCAGGTCTTTTGGATCAAATGGTACATTCATCAATGTATTAGGTTTTCACTCAGTACATATTGATATGTACTGTTTTTTGAATTTTTACATATCAGTATGTTTTTGGTTTATAACATTAGGAATTCAGTTCTTTAAATATTGTTTATATATATATTAGTTCCAATTTATGTATTGGAGAATGTATCTTTAGGTTTTTGCCTCTACTGTTGGAAGCATACTATATATTAGTGGTGGCCTTTTTATGAGTGTAAACTTTTCTATTATGTGGATACAATATAGTTACCAGTTAGGGATAGTAGTGTCTTTCTTCTCTGACTGCACAAGGCTAAAACGAAAGGAGGTAATTTTTAACTGTAGTTTACTCATTACTTAATCTTGAATTTGATGTTGGATACTAGACTATACTAGACATGACTTCGTGTTGTTAGTGAAAAAAACTAGGGTCTTCTTACAGATAGTGCTTCATTGAATGATAATGGAAAAACTTGACATGGTTTGTGTCGCTGGATCAACTAGCATCAGTGGAAATGCGATGTTTAGCTTAGGAATGCCAGGAAATTATGAGGAAAAATGTGGATTTGCACCAGATTTGTCTACAATTGAAGATTTTTATCTTCTTTCTTTTATATCACCCATTGTGGTTCGTCGGATTTATTTAAAGTTATACCCCAGTAATATGGTGTGTGACATTGCTCATTGTCAGGTGCAAATGTTTGCATCCCCAATATCTTGATATATTTTTGAGGCCTCCAACTGATTGCTTAAGTGTCAGAAACTTTCAAATTCGAACAAGGACATTTTTCCATTGCTCGAGTGTTTTACATCTACGACACAGGTATACTATATGGTTTGTTTACTCAGATAATTCATACCCATTTCTATGATTTATTCTTAATAATGGGAATTGGGAAGATATGTACTATCAGGTATATATTAAGTAACAGAAAATATGCACTAATTAATACTGGTAGTTATGTAGTGTATAATATGTACTGAGTAATAGAAAATATGTATTGTAGGATATGTACTTTAATAATAAAAGTGTCTCGATGTTTCCTTTGCATTTGGTTTCACTAATTACATATTACTATGTACTAGGTTTTCACTCATTATATATCAGTACGTACTAGTTTTTCACTCTGTACATACCAGTATGTACTAATTTATTTTGGTCTATTTACGTGAATTCTTAATGTGTGTTTCTTCTAATACTGACGTCGTATACAAGAGTTTGTTAGATTCTTTTGGGTGTTTGGATTTTTAGAATTTTCTAGTGGAAAAAAACCATATTGCATAATCTTAAGTCCTTGATGGTTGAATCTTGACTCTTGATAGTAATTGCGACTTTGGTTGTTGACAATTCTGCGACATGATTTGGATAAATGAAAAAAGCTATAAGGGAGTCCGAGAAAATCTCATATTCAAAGAAGAAACGACAGATGCATCTATGCCCGCTGGTGATTCAACAAATAAGTCAATGTGGTGAGCAAGGGAGTCTGAGAAAAGCTCACATTCAAAGAAAAAACGACAGATGCAGCTATGCCCGCTGGAGATTCAGCAAACAAGTCAATGTGGTGAGTAGACTCGCATGCGTCAAGGCCAAGAAAGAGACTCATCAACTTGAAGAGTCTGAAAATCAGTGCATATGGATATGTACTAGGGCTTCAATCAGTACATATCAATATGTATTAAAGTTGGTAGAGTCATGTTTGCACGTCAGGTTTTACAGAACATGCATATATGTACTCCAGTATTTTAAGCTTGATATTATTTTCTTAGTCTTTTGTAGTAAATACATACGACTTGTATGTTGCATAATTAAAAGAAGTATTGGAACACATTCAGTTTGTTTGTTCTTTTTTTTGCAGGCCATTTTGTATTGAAAATTATGAATTTAAGTTCATGCGCATGGTTTTACAGAACATGCAGATATGTACTCCCAGTATTTTAAGCTTGATATTATTTTCTTAATATTTTGTAGTAAATACATACGACTAGTATGTTGCGTTACTATAAGAAGTAATGGAACACATTCAGTTTGTTTGTTCTTTTTTCTGCAGACCATTTTGTATTGAAAATTATGAGTTTAAGTTCATGCGCATAGGTTTATAGTACGTGCAAATATGTACTGCCTGTATTTTAAAGCTTCATACTATTTTTCGGTCTTTCATACTACTAGTATGTTGCAGTACTATAGATGGAAACTAACAATACAGCATTGTAATTAAAAAAAAAACACTGACTACCGCAGCAAAAGAATAACATTTGCAAATCAAAATACTAATTACATTTTTTGTAATAAGGTATCCTGCTAAATTTACATAATTCATCGTAAATGTTTTAAGATTTTAATTTTTAGAACTTATATGTATTGTCACCTAAAATCTGATATGATTACCTTGTACAAAACGATATTCACTTTTAGTACATATCAATACATACTGTCAGTGTTGATCATAAAGCATTACATAATGCACAAAACTAATATTTGTAGTTGTCAGGATGCAGAATCACAAAACTATATTGTACAAGAGATAACATTAATTGTTTTAGAATAACTCTTCGTTAGTTCGTTACAGTAATATTGAAGCAAACAAAGCTTTAAATAGTCGACACAACCACCAATTTCCACTATCACACTAGACCCAGAACGAGTTACGGAACCATGACCAACCTTTACAACATTGTATCCATGCTAAAATCTTCAGATCGATCCACCAGCACAGTTACCTACAAAGCTAAAACTATCACCAAACCACTCACATGTCCATCTCTTCATTGGGTCCTCTTCCACCACAAAATCCATCCTCCATGCCTCCTTCACATCCTATAGAATCATATCCACAAACATGTCTTGAAATAGTTTTAGGGGCTTTTGTAATCCTTTTTGTATTCTTCACATTACTTCCATAATCAACAAGGTTATTTCAAAGCATATGAAATCTGTTTGTTTAAGTACATATCAGTATGTATTATCAAAAACATAATGTGGCATTCAATTATATGAAATCAGTTTATCTCGGTGCATATCAATATGTACAGTCAAAAACATATTGTTGGTGTTCAAAGCATCAGAAACCAAAATACAAAGCACAAGAATATATAATTTTTTTCAATTTGCAAGGTAGTATATTGATATGTACCCAATACATATGTAACTAAGTACATATCAACTTATATTTTAGGATCATATTCATTTATAAACTAGGGCTATGGGTTTACACAGTACATAATTATATGTACTGCATCTACGAGTCAGTTTTTCCCTAAATAAATATCAATATGTATTGTAGTTTGTAGTCTGTAGGTTCATATTTAAGAATAAACCAGGGTTTTATATAAGATATGTACTGCAAGGAATCAGTTTATGATATGTATTCAAGGAATCAATTTTTTCCTGAGTACATATGGATATGCGCTGTAGGATAATAAACAACAAGAAATTGGTATTAAGAAAATAGCTAAATTATAAGCGAAATAAACAATTTTTTTGCATTACCTTTATTGGGTACTTTTTCTTGGCGAGTAACAGAGGTTTGAAAGGTCAATTTTCCTATATTTCTTATGTACTTTTCTCTTGTAATCAACTAATCATAAAATCATGTTCAAATCGAATCTTCATCAAAACAACTGTATATTTTTTGTGTTCTGGGGTTTTGATGATTAATTACTTCACCATAGGTTGTGATTTTTGAAAATTTCTTAATTATAAATCTAGGTTTTGATGATCTTTCCATTGTAGATCTACGTTTTGATGATTTTCTACAATCTAGGTTTTATTTTATGGTTTTTATATCCATCAAATCGAGATTTCAGTGGTTTCGGGGTATTGATTTTGTTGGTTTTTCATTTATTTTTCGGTCATTTGATTTTCTGTATTGGTGTTCTTTTTGAGGATCGTAATGACTAGGGATAAGAAGGCTTTTATTTCATACGCGCGAAATATGGGCATCTAGGTAATTTCTTTATTTTTGGACCTCCGAATAAATGATATTTTCCACCGGACCGTAGGATAACAGGTAGATGGGTTTTTGGACCACATAGCAATTTCTCAAAAAGAAATGGATAATTTGCTGGTTGGTCCAAAGCTCATTAAGTTAGTTATACTAGGGTCCAACATGATTTTAGGCTTATGACTAGGTCCATAATTATTTGAAACAAGCAAATTGACCAGAATACCCTAGCACCACTCGCGTGTAAACACCATCAACTTGAACGGTTTCTCTTTCCCGTACCACCAACTTCTTCTTACGGTTTCAAATTGTTACTATCTTCACAGAGAATCAAAAATTTCTCTTCACAGAGAACTCAGAGAATCAAAAACCCATTTCATTCAGAGATTTTTGAGACAACATATCTAAAAAATCATTCAGAGATTTTTGCTAGTTTGAAAACCCCTAAAACCTATATTCTCTTCTGATAATGGATAAAAGAAGAAGAATCACAAGAACAATTCAAGAAGAAGAAACAATAATGGATGATAGCACTGCTCGTAGAATATCAGAAGACGATTCAAGAAATTCAAGATGAAAATCAAAGAGGAAAAAGAGTTAAAAGGTTGAAACACCAAAGAAAAAATCTTCTAAAAGTTCATCGGATGATGAATCTCTAGATGTAACCATGAAAGGAAAAAAACCGAGTAAAAAGGCACCAAATCAGAGAAAAGGTACTATTTCTAACAATTTTAGTAAGTTTTTTGTGTTTATGGGACATAGATCCACCAGTACATATTTGAGGTATTGATGAAAAATTGATGAATACACTTCATAACTTACATGCAACATCTACTTTGTGTTTCTAGCACTTAGAAAATGGCAGTACATAACTTAAAAACCTTAGAATAATAATCAAAAGTGATTTCCAATATGATTTGTTTGTTTCTGATACATAGAACCACCAGTAAATATGTGAAGTACCGAGGGTTTTTTTCTATGATTTAGGGTCTTTTTTACCAGTACATAAGTCCAGTAGTGAATGGGTAACATTGGTTATATGTTTATTTATCATTGTCAGTGGATAATTGAAAAACTATTGAAAAACAGTTTGTGGCATGCCTATATTTGCAAATACTGAGATATTGTAGTGTTTATGTACTCTATATTCATCAGCTTCTTTGTTTATGTGTCTAATTTTCCTTTATGTGGTGATAATGATCTTTTGATATGCAGTACATAAGGCCAATACTGATTGTTTGTGTTTCTGAAACGATGAATGTGCAGTACATAAATGATATACTGAAATAAAACCAATTAAATTTTGCAGGAAAAGCTGTGCCAAAATCTGTTAGGAAGTTGTATAGGTATGGTTTCACAGCATTACATATCCTGGTTGCAAGAATAAAGGAGAGTAATTATACTTTGAGTGAAGTCACATTGCAAAAGATTGGCGAATCTTCTTATGGACAGATTTTCTTGATGTTCTGGCACACCAAGTACAGAGAAAGTCATTGGGAAAAGTTGGAAGGTGCTGTGAAGAAGTACTTGAAGTGTTACAAGGTCGAGTCAGGAATGAGCTCACATTTGAGTTTGTAAGAAGAGGTGAAACACACATTATCACGTCGACACCAGAAAAAATGGGTGTAATGTTTGGAATGCCAAGAATGGCAGGAAGAAGAGCTGATGACACCTTTTTGATGGGAGGTGGTGGATGGAGGCGGAAACCATTCTACATTAGACACTTTGGTGATAGCAACACGGTTACAAGACCAGTGCTACAAGATGCGATCATGAACCTGCTAAAGCGTACTGGAATTAGGAAGAAGAATTCTGAATCTTAAAGTGATGAAGAAGTACCGGATAATGAAGATGATGAAAATATGGAGTACAGGATACCAAGAGTAGAAACTGAGCAAACAATTGAAGATATGGTAAAGCTACTGTGCCTGTTTATGTGTATTACTTTGTTTTTTACAACAAAAGATGCTCATAAACTCAAAGAAAAGTACTTTGGTTTAGTTGATGATCTTGAGAAGTCAAAGAATGTATCTTGGCCTGACCTGATACATAGTTTCTTAGAGAAGAAAATCAACCTGAACTACAATACTCCCGAGGATATCACTGGTTGTGTCGTCTATTTGCTGGTATCGATCATCTAGTACAAGCTTTTTTTTCCCAATTACATATTTAATGTACTGTCATTTATGATTTTGTATTTGATTCTCTTGATGTTATTTTTCACAGTTGTTGTATGCGAAGCATACTCACTTGGTGCAACCACTGGCGTTACCAGCTGATCGATACCTTCCAAGAGCGGCAAGGTGGAACATCAAAGAAATATCTGCTGAGTTTCCAAAGGATATGGAGGCTTCGAAATACACAGTAAGTCCCTAAGAAAAACAATACATATTACTAGGATGAGTTTTGTTTCATTATGCTTCTTGTAGTTTAAGTTTAGGAAACAATGATGCACCAATACATATCACAAAAACTGATTAAAGTTGCACTATTTACTTGAGCACATATATGTTATACTGATACAAAACTGGTTATATGTGTGTGTTATATGTACTTTACCAGTTCAAAAAAATAATTTAAGGATGAATATACTATGTATGAAAAAGAAATGTTGAATGAAATTGCTCAAAGGCTTCCAGTTGAAGACGTACCATTAGAAGAAGATTAGAAAGATAATTTCGAGGAGTTGGAAGAAAAGCATGATTATTTGAAGCTGAAAATTACAGAAAAATGGGGAGAGTTACAGAGAAGGAAAGAGGACGGTCTACCCATTGATGTTAGTATACTAGAAGGTCTTTTGAATGATATACATCACAGAGCTTACACACCTCCACCTCCAAGCATTAGCCCTGAAGAATAAGGTATCAACAGCTCTGAAGAAGACCAGGATGATTCAGATGACACCGTTTCGTCAACAACTACTCCATTGCAAACATAAGTTGAAATGGAAAATCCATTTGATACGCAAGAAAAACCGGATGAACAGGGAAATGCTAATACAACCATGCCTGCTATGGAGAGCTCTGAAGAAAATCATACATAATTCAATCTTGAAGTTTCACAGTTCAAAATTTGGGTCGATCTGATTTGGACCGAAAGGTGAAAGAGCTGCAAGAGGAAAAGAGCATTGCAGAACCAACACAGGTAAAGTTATAATCCTTCTAGTATTAATTTTATTTGTATACAACAAAAATTGTCAGTGCATACCCACTATATATTTAAAATGCATACAAGTACGCATCTGCAATACTGAAAAGAACATGTCACTATATGTTGAAAAACAGGCTGAAATAGCAGATTCCAACAAACAGCAGCGACACAAGTTTTGGGTAATATTGAAGCGGAAATTTGTACTCTTAGAAAGAGACAAGTGAGAAAATTGAACGTTATACTAGTTAAGTCCATTTTATACTTTGTTATCCTATAAAATAATACGGTTTCGCATTGCATTTATATAGGGTGCATCTGTTGAAGAAATATTGCCGAATATGCACTTTGTGCCCTTGTTTTGTGAGCTACCGAGTCTCAAAGAACTGCATACTGTGCCGATGGAGAAACTGATTGACCTTTCCATCCATGACAAGGGTATTTATACCGAAGAGTACTCAAAGTTTCTAGAAGCTGAAATTATCGGTGATTTTTATCCATCATTAGGAACTCTTTCTCTGGAGTACCCGTTGACGGGTAGTTTACCAAGCTTGGAAAAAATGGAATCTTATCAAATCTTTGATAAGTATTACGCTAAATATTTGGATCCTCCGTCACAAGCTTCAAGACCAACTTTTGACTTGGGTTTAGGACCAAGTGATCAAAATGTTGAAAATGGAGAAGAGGCGCAACAGCCTGCAATTGATCTAGGTGCACCTGATTCACCTCAAATCCATCTTGCAGCTGCGCCTGCGCATAATGAAGCTGCAGTTGCTAGAGGAGCATCAGAGCAAGCTCAAATGTATCCCTCTGCTGAGCAAGCTCAAATCAATACTGCACTTACACTTAAAGAAGCCTCTGAAATTTTTGTAGCTACAGCCAAACAAGCTCGTTTGAAATATGATCTTCAGCAACCTAAACAGGAAGTATGAACATCTTATAAAACCTAGTACATATATGGTTCTGATGCATAGATCCAACAATACATATATCAATTTTTCATCAAATAGTTTGTTGTCTGATTTATTTTAAATGCAGGAAACAAGGAAACCTTGGGATCCGATTCCATTCAATGAAGTGGAAAGGAAGAAGAAAATGAAGAATGACAGAAAGAAACATCCCACTGAATGAGAGATCTACAAAGAATTAGAGAGTCTTGTATGTACCTAAATATTCTTCTTCAATGAATTTATGTTTTGTTTTTAATGATGCATTTAACTTATATACTAATACTGCCGATTTTGAAACAGAAGTCTCTAGTTTTATATGCTGAAAAGGCAGAGGAAGCTCAACTAAAGAAGAATAGGAGCATCGAAAAAACTAATGAATATGCTGAGACTCTACAAATTCTTGTTGACCTACAGAAGGTAGTTATAATTAGCAAAAAAGTGAAAAGTAACATCAACTATGTTCGTAAATAAGTTCTGTACTGTACTGTACTCACTGAAACTACCAATACATAAGTTCTGTACTGAAAATAATCCTACAATATGTATGTTCTATTATGTTTATTTCTTTTTTCTTTTTTAGTCACTCATTTGTTTTTTTTTACGTGTATGTTATATTGAAGGATAACGAAGCTGGGGTAAGTCCAACATCAGAGGAAGACGATTTACCACTCGCCAAAAGACTCTAAGATATGCTGGCTACTAAGGGTAATGAAGTCAAATCAATAGAGAAGGAG
Source organism: Papaver somniferum (assembly GCF_003573695.1). Classification (NCBI taxonomy): domain Eukaryota; kingdom Viridiplantae; phylum Streptophyta; class Magnoliopsida; order Ranunculales; family Papaveraceae; genus Papaver; species Papaver somniferum. The sequence goes on from NW_020620159.1 coordinate 551,092, forward strand.
ACTACATCAGTCATGGACAAGGAGAAGAAAAAGCCGAAAGTCTCAGCTAAGGAGAAGAAAGATACTCCAACAATCACATTTACCCCTCATAAGCTAGTAACTCGGAGCCACCCGCAGAATAGAGTTGATCATGATTTCAAGAGTGGCAAAGGACTGTCTGGAATTAAAGTACGAAAAACAAAGTCCAGAACTGAAACCCCAGTAGAACAAGATTGCCCAACATAAAAAGTTCAGAAAAAGGTTTAATAGAGAAAAGGAAAAGGTGGTCCAAATCTTCTAGAAGTGCCAAAAAAACCGAAGGTCGCACGCAAATTGTTGAAGCTAAGGAAATCTCCGTTGTATAAGGATATGAGTGAACCACAAAGAAAACTTCTATCTCCTTTTTTGACAAAGCAACCTCAATGTGAGTCTCTCTTGGATAGGTGCCTTGCATTTTAACAAACATTATGTACTGGAATCAAGCTTGTAAATGATTTGGATTATTTGAATTTGCAGCTCCAGTGCTTGGAAAGATCCTACTGTGATTGGTCATCACATATTATCTGTAGATACATTTGAAGGTCTGGTACATGGCAGGGCTTTAGAGGCGGATCTTATAAATTACTGGCAATACCAACTACAAAAGGCATATCACAATGAGCAACCGGTGAATGGACAGAGAAAGTACATTCAAGTACTCCACATTGATCCAACTGTCTGGGTATGTTTTCCAATTTATATCAATAAACAACATCATGAATCATGTCTTTGTAAAGTGCAGTGCATATCTGTCATACTGTTTTACAATGAGTAAAAGATTCATGCTTATTTTGTTTTATATATTGAGAATCTGAAAAGCATATCTCCGAAACTAAATGAAACAATTTTTTTTTTAATGTTGGAACAAAAAATTATGCATTCATATATCTGTTTTACACTATTATTCTCAGTACATATTTACTACACTGATATTTTTTTTTACTTTTTCAGTTTTATTTAAGTGACAGAGTGCATCAAGTAGAAGCAAACACTATTGTGTTCTTACCCATCAGTAATATGGAGGAAGGAACCAGGAAGATCATTATTCCAATGTCACATCAAAACGTGCATTGGACGCTTCTTGTGTATGAATTAGATAAAGGCGAATTCTTCCACTACAACACTTGGGAAGCCCAATCCAGACAACAGTGTCTAGATGATGCTAGCCTTATGGAAGATTACTGCATGTTAGCAATTAATACCCGCTTGTCGAGCCTCGGCCGTCAACTTGTAAAAAGAGTAAAGATGATCAGTTACCCAACACCTCAACAGGGAGACCATCCCGATTGTGCAATATGTATCATGCACATCATGAAGAAAGTTGCAAAGGAGGAAGTAATTGATGGAGTACGAATGAGCTTGGGAGACCCAGAAGAACTAAAGGAAAAAATGCATAAGAAGAGGATCTCTTTAGCATGCAAAATACTCTCAGCAACATCTCCTCCTAAAGAGAGCTGGAATATTCATGCTCCAATAGGTTTTTAAGACCGTACTTATATGAATTAGGACTGCATAGTAGAAGTTATCCTAGAGAATATATTCAGAGTTTACTAGTTTGTTTTAGACACTATCAAAGTTTAGTAATTATTATTATTTTCTTCTCTAACATTTTTTCTCGAAACTACGGTGTTTAGCTTTAATCTATGTACAGTTGTTTAGCTTTATAAAAATGTTGGATGGTAAAAGTCCATAGTATGAAGTGTTTTGGTGTATCTTATGTTACATAGATCAGCTATGAGATTCAACTGAAGATTATGACTCTCTAAATTGGTTAATCATGATGGGAGAGAATATGAATCTCATAGCTGGTCTCTGTGTTTGTTGTATGTTATATGATATTTACTGTCACCTGGAAGAACACATAGTACATAATAGCTGTACTCACATAATGACCTAGAATATAGAGAGTACATAATAGCTGTACTCACATAATGACCTAGAATGTAGAGAGTACATAATAGTTGTACTCAAAATATCCAGAAGAGCCATAATGACCTGGAAGAATATAGAGTACTTACTAACTGTAATATTTATGCAGTCTGACATATTGTAACATTTTTCAGAGTGCATCTAAATTTATCCAGATAGTTCTTCATAACAACTTAGAGTACATAACTCCTGCACTCTTAAAACAAACTTGAAAAGCAAAAACAAACTTAGAAAGAAAACTGAAAAAACAATAATACTGAAAAGTGGATTATATAGTATTAAATGAGCATAAAGTACCATGTCCAAGAAAGATACCAAACAGTACATAATTTCAGTACTCTAAGAAATCATGGATAAATGAAAATCTGCATTGTGGCCAATAGAACAGAATAATGCGCATTGTGGATTACACAGTCTTAAGTGTTCAAAATAATGCGCAAATAGAATCTGCATTCTGACCAATAGAACTAATCAGGGATAAACAAAAATCTAAAACTCATGGGTAGGAAGGAATCACAGTGCAGGTTACCTTGTTGTGGTGAGTTTTCTTCTTGCAGTTTGAACAACGGACGGACTTCCTAGCCTTCTCCCATGCATTCTTGATGCGATTTCCCTTTGGCCTACCTGGTGGAACTCGTGGATGGGGTGGAAAAAAGTATCCTCTGGAAGATACTGCTCTGGCCTGTTGTAGTTAGGTATTGGTATGACAGCAATAGAATACAACTGCTGAAAATTCATAACTTTGAAGTAGTCCTCTATATAATCCATATATCTATCACCCTTGGCAGAAATAGCTGCTGTAGCATGAGAGCATGGAAAACCATAAACACGCCATCTTTGGAAGGTGCAAGTCTTGTGCAGCAGATCAACAATGTGAGACCTGCAGATGCGCAAAAAGCTTTTCAGCAGAAATAACTTAAAAGCAGTACATATATGCAGCAGTGGAAAACAAAATACAGAAAAACAAAAGCATACGATCCAATGCTACATGTGTGCTATAGTGCGGTAAAAATTGTTTTAGGGGATAAATCTAACCTAGGCGAATGAACTCATACTCATAATCAGACGACTGAATAACATTCCAAATTTGACCAATTTGAATATGTTCTTTAAGTAATGCCTCGTATGTAGGAGTGAGCTTCTCAGGGTCCATCAAAAGACTCAGTTCGCGACGTTCATTCATCAACTCCATAACGCGTAATCTATGAATGGAACAAAAGGAACTCCTGTAATAAATTTTGAATAAAAAAACAAAAAACAAAGAAAACACCAACAACAAAAACCTGATCGTGTCAACAAGGCCGCAGGCAGGAAACCTCTTGTCTTTTCGAATCCAATTATTAAAGGACTTAGCAACGCTTGAGGTAGTCTGATCATATCTACAGCCAGTGAAGAACGCGCTGGACCAATGTTCCCTAGGCATATTGCGGCAATACTCGGCAACCCAAGGCCTTCCCAATTACTCCATTTCTGTAAGTGCTTCTTCATACTTTTGACAAGCCAACCGAACAACGTCAACACCACCAGGAAAAAGCTTGTTTGGATCATCAAAGACATTCACCCACCCATCGGACAGAAGAGGTTTAACAATTTCTTTGCCATCAGTTTCATAATTATCTCTAGCTTCCCTGATCAGCTCTGAATTGTTGTCGACGTCGCTGAATATAGAGGAGCTACATGCACCATCAGAAAGAAAGTCCACATGCAGCTCAAAGAAAGCCGATTTCTTTGAAAAATGCGAGGCAGCGAGACCATGAAGTTGAAAGTCAGCAATCACAGGAAATTTGACACCATTCTCAACATAAGTGATAATAATCTCAGAAGGGTTCAAGGTTCTCCAGTTTTCACAAATAAGAAATTTCAGGTCATCAATACTAGACCTAAAAGTAACCAGGTGAGAAAAATGATGATGCTTATCATAGATGTATGCATACCAGTAAGTGTTTGGATTAGAACTCTCTGCATCAGACATTTTTTGAACCTGCAAAATGTGACAAAGATGTAACAGAATTAAAACACAATATTTCACATACGTACTGATGGGTCAAAATAAAAAATAGTGAGATATCTATGAAAGAAACAGAATCTATGAGCAGTTTCAATGAGTATGTCATATATGTACTGCAGATTCATGAACTACAAATCAACTGCATGACAAGAATAATTAAGAACCTAGGAGAAACAACAGAATCGAATCACATAATACGGTATTACACATACATACTGATGGATCAAACTAAAAAAACTGAGAGATGTATGCAACAAACAGAATCTAAGAGCAGTTTCAATGAGTATGTCACATATGTATTGATGGATAATCCGACTTGAAAGTGCATACGAACCTGATTTTGAAACGAGAACATAAAGATAATCAAATCGAAAGCTAAAATAAACTAAAAACTTAACAATCTAACAAAATAACTGAATAAATACGAACAAGAATCATAAAAGACAAACAAAAACAACCGATCTACATGATCCAAAATTCAAATCTTAAACATAATTCAAAAACTGTAGCAAAAACAATGAGTATGTCACATATGTACTGCTGGATAATCCGATCTGAAAGTGAAAACAAACCTGATTTTGAAACGAAAACAGAAAGATAATCAAATCGAAAGCTAAAATAAACTAAAAACTTAACAATCTAACAAAATAACTGAATAAATACGAACAATAATCATAAAAGACAAACAAAAACAACCGATCTACATGATCCAAAATTCAAATCTTAAACATAATTCAAAAACTGTAGCAAAAACAATGAGTATGTCACATATGTACTGCTGGATAATCCGATCTGAAAGTGAAAACAAACCTGATTTTGAAACGAAAACAGAAAGATAATCAAATCGAAAGCTAAAATAAACTAAAAACTTAACAATCTAACAAAATAACTGAATAAATACGAACAATAATCATAAAAGACAAACAAAAACAACCGATCTACATGATCCAAAATTCAAATCTTAAACATAATTCAAAAACTGTAGCAAAAACAATGAGTATGTCACATATGTACTGCTGGATAATCCGATCTGAAAGTGAAAACAAACCTGATTTTGAAACGAAAACAGAAAGATAATCAAATCGAAAGCTAAAATAAACTAAAAACTTAACAATCTAATCAAATAACTGAATAAATACGAACAAGAATCATAAAAAACAAACAGAACACAATCTATCTCCATTAAACTGTAGCAGAAAGAAGAAAACGAAAATATTAGCAACATAACTATTAAAAATCGCAGAAGAAATCTTCAGAAACCCTAGTCCCAAAGCCAGAAGAAGAAAAGAGTAGAAATCGAATTGCCTGGAAAAAAAATTTAGAAACTTTGAAATAACCGGATTAAATATATGTAGGATAGGAAGGGTAGTTTAGGTATTTGCAGATTTCACACAATTTGTCCTGCACGTGTACAAGACCTGGACTTAAAAAATTTGGTCCATTTTCATATTTTCTTTTAGTTATGGACCTCTGATTACTGGAATTTAATGGGTGGACCTGCCACTGACTAAGAACACTATAATGGTACCTACGGGCAATTCCTAGAAAAGAAATACATGAACGAGGACAGAGGGACTTCATTTTCTCCGCACTTTCTCGTTCGCACGGAGTAAACCCTAATGGACGACTTTGCGATGGGAGAGGTCCTTAGTGTTTCTAACGAGTAATTGCCACATTTTTCATTCGTTAGTTTATTTCTTCACATTTGTCATTTTGTTTTTGTTATGTGTTGAATCTTATTTTGATTTTGTTATTATGTTTTGAAATTTGAATCCAGCATTCTTCCCGTGTTTCGTCCTTTCGCTATGGCGACAATGAAAAGGAGTGACTATTGTGTGCTGTACCTGATATCGAAGACCATCATGTATATCAATTCTAATAACATAACAGTTACAACAATTCCGCCAACAAGGTTTAAGTTTGTGGAACAGAGGGTGATAGAAATACATGAGTTTGAAGAAAGGTATGATCTTCTTTTGAATGTTAGGTACGATTGATTATTGTTCTATCTGTTGATAATAAATTTTTTTTGTTAATTTGGTAATTTTTCTGTTCAAATTCATGATTTTTTGTTTTGCATCTAATACTTGTGAAGATGAGTTGCATCAAATACTTGTAAAGATGAGTTGTTATGCAGATTTATTTTTTTATCTGGTTATGTTATCAGTAACTTTCTTCGTTTAATTTAATTTATCAACCAAAGAAGAGAAAAGACATCAAGAGCAGACTAATTTAAAACGAATATCCAGAGCCTTAGGAACCATCAGGACGATCTCTATGACTTAAGGTACATACTCTAATTGAATATGTAGTATCTCATATTAGGTTCCTCAAATCTACTTAGGACGGGAAGGCGCTTCAAAGTGTGTTCCACTTGCCCAAGATTCAGTCAAGCTCCTCTTTTTGCCAAAAATTTATTTTTCTGACAACAATTCTGAACTGATTTTTTTGCCGTACAATCAGCACCAAAAATACTTCTCCGACAGCATGACTAAACTGTATTTCTTGCATTCTATGCTTCATCCTTTCCCGTCTTCTTTTTAAAAACCATGGAATTTGGCCACTTTCAACTGTATTTATGGCAGGTTGTGAGTCTGACAGGACTCACACTTGAAGCCAAGTATTCTAGCTAGCCCATTCAATTGCATTGAGGGGCAGGGTCTAAGTTACTTAGACTTAACTAAATTTTCAAGTTTTTTGAGGTCACATTGGCAGGGTCTTATTCTTTTTGGAATTGATAGCAAACTATCAATAAATTTTTTTTTGACTTGGCATAAGGATAGCCAACCCTGTCTTGAAACTACTGAACATAGAAGAATTTCAGATGCTAACTATACTTTGCCATTGAGAACGTTTCCGATGGACATATTATCCAGTATTCTCCTAGGCAGCTTTTTAAGAAGGGTCTTAGTCTTATAGATGCATTCCAGCCTTTGTATCCCCAAGCCACCTTCCTGTGTCGGGCACCGAACTTTAGGCCAAGAAATCACAAAAGTTTGTCTGATTTCCCCATTCACAGACCAGATAAAACGCATTATTCTTTTCCATATCTTTATCATAGAGGCCTGCCATTTGTAAACTGCCAACATTACGGCACGAACTCTGCCCTTGAGCACTGGAACCGCTAGGTAAGTGTCAGGGATTCAACCCTCACTCAAACTAATAACAACTGCAGTTGACTTTATGAGCTATTTCTAAAGAATTGATGATGAAAAAAGAAGATGAGGGATCTTAGGTTAGCTTGATGAATGAGGATTGCTTCCATATGGTTTTGACTGTTTGATTGATTGCTTATCAAATCATAAAATTTGATTTTTCAACTATTTTACGTTTGGAACACAGCTTATATCGGCGAGAGGCTCAAAAGCTTATCGAGACCTCCAAAGTTTCTCCCTTGGACCTGTTTACAAAGGCGCTTGCCTTAGCATTGGTGAATTCGTTTGCTTAAATAAAACTTTATTTTTTGGTTTTATTATGTTAATTTGTATGAACTTATATAACTGACTTGTTAATGCAGGGTTGTCCTGAAATCATTTCACTCCAGGAAAGAAATAACTTTGTCACGCTGCATTTAGTATTACCTGATCATCAGAAATCATTCAGCAATACATGGTAAGTGTTTAGTGCTTTATTTCCTCTGTGTTTATCTTGTAGCAACACTATGTTTAAGCTGTTTTTCTCTAAAAATCACTTTGGTATTTCAGAAATGGTATCTTTGTTTATTGGTAGGAATGTTGCAAAGTTATTGCGTCAATATTTTCCTAAGCTACAGATGGAACTATCGATTACCGCAAATCGTAGAGGTGCAGTTTTTGATGTGCCTCTTGATGATCTTTATGGATATACTGAAAACGGTATTTCTTTTTCCCAATAACTTAACATTCAATTGTTTAAGTGGAGGGATCCTTCCTCTTATATAAATAATTAATTGTTTCTGCCTTATCTCTTTACAGCTCCAAGGGTATTTACAGAAGAATATGGGGTGATCCGAGTCTTAGAGGAAATGCCACAATTAATGGGCTAGTTTTGGAGTATCGGTTTATTTTGCTTGCATTTTTTGTCTTTTTGAGACCCAATTTCCATGCTCTCATGATTTTTGTATCTTTTTATAATGTAAAAGGGAAAAAGTAGCCTCAACTAAAATACAGTATCAGTTACTTGGTTCACAATGTAAAAAGATGATAGGGTAGAAAAGAACTAAGTAGCCTCAACAAAAATACTGTATCAGTTACCATGCTCTTGTTACGATTTTCTTTTACATGTACTATCCTCTGCAAGGTCATTGTTGATGTCAGGCTGCGTATGGCTTCTTACAAGGCATCAATGCCTGACTGTAATTGATGGCGTTTGGCTAGCAACACGCAGGTATAAACTAATTATAGACAAAAAGTTTGAAGAATAGAACAATAAGGGGTAGAAGTCAAATTACTCATTGATAATTTAATGATTACTTTCTTAAAATAAATAATAAAGTCTGCCTTCTAAAGAAGACCTAATAGCGTATTTATATTAGAAAGATAAACCCTATGAAAAGAAGCCTAAGGTTAAGGACATAAATGTTTTGCTATAGAAAGAATCGGTGTCGATGGATGAATATCCGTTGGATATATAGAAATCTGTATCCAATAGGTTAAGCGTTATCGGATATTTGATATCCGATAATATCCTATAGGATATCAAATATCGATTCCGATAGGTTAAGATATCGGATATTTATCCGGCAGAAAATGTTAAAAACCCTTTAAAACCTGTTCTTAATTGAAATTTAAGTTCAATTTCTCAAACATTTCATATACGATATATTAAGGAAGAAATATCAAATAAAATATCTGATGCGATATCCGATAAAACGGATAAAATCCTATAGGATCTTGAATACTCGGAAATGGATTCAGGATATTACACGTATATTGACAGGCCTAATTAAAACGTCCTAAATAGAAAACCTTCATAACTATCCATTCCATCAACCACCCCAGGTTGAAAGAAATCTCAACTCTGATGAGATGCCTATAAATTCTGCATAAATCTGTAATGTCTCTTCTGCCTTTTCACTATCGAAAAAAAAACTAGTTACATCCTTAAAGAACACCACAGCTTATTCTCCTTGAGTTTTCTTATGCCTCAGATGACCAGTAACAGTATCTGTATGCTGCACATTACTATGTTTTGTAGATATGTACAATGACCATAAGATATCCTCGCTGCTTTCCCGAGATCAAACACGAAACCTAAATATTCATTTCCTGATTCCTGATTTAGTACTGTTTCCATCACCTCATTTCGATAGTTAACACATGCTAATCTCAGGTCTGAGCTAGTCACCGAACCAAGGTAAGCAAGTAAGAAATTTCTACTTGAGTTTCCTTGTAATCCCTTATATTGTGGATTATAATTTATCACCCTTGTGTACTTGCACTACTGGTTACATCCACAAAAGGGTTCAGGGTTAGCTTACCAAGCTTATGAGTTCCGCTGATCACTAATCATTCATTTTCATCTAGTACCTTTGGATCATCAACAGGTGATGAGTTTCTTAGGACTGCAACCAGATGTTCTATCCAAAAGGTAACCAAACTCTCTAAAAGAATAGTCACTAATTTTAATCTTTGTTGTAGCAGAAAATTGTAGCCCTTCTTTGCTGGTAACTGAAAAGATGGACTGGAATCATGCTTTTGGTAGGCCTCAAAGATATTATATTTAAATGCAAAATGGTCCCCGGTAACGGCGCCAAAAACTTGGTGGGCCCGGAGATGTATAAAATTTGAAGCGCAATAAAAACGCGGGCCTACAGTAATACCGCAAGTGCACGGTCGTCAGTTGTAGCTCGTGCAAGTACGGGTCGATCCACAGAGACTGGGTGTGTTTTGGAGTGTTTAGCTATTTTGGGTTCTAAATTTTTGTTGGGCTTTTGAGTGGTCAATGGGCTTTGAGTACCCTTTAGATCCTTTGGAAATGTACTGGGCTGAGCCTTGGTAATGAAGTTACTGGGCTCAGTGGTCTTGAAATGAATTGAACTGGGCTTGATAAAGAACTTGGGCTTTGGTGGACTGAATTAGGCTTTTGCCTTAAACCTGAATTGGACTGGGCCTTTAATTGAGTTCAGGCTTTGATTGAATCAGGCTTTTACTTTAAAAGTGACCTGGGCCTTTGTAATGACTGAGAACTGGGCTTGGTAAACTAATGATGAGCTGGGCCTTGAGCCTTTAGCTTGAGCTAGGCTTTGAACCTGGGCTTTTAGCCTTTGGTTCTAAGAATAACTAAACCTTTTGAGTTAACTGTGGGCTGAACTGGCTTGTGCTGTGAGCCAAACTCAGTTGCAGCAGCAGCAGTGGCTGTAGCACAGGACAAGAGAAGCAAGCTGGAGCAGCAGCAGGAGAAGGAAAGCAGCAGCAGCAACAGGGTTGCAGGGCAGTGGCCAAGGCAGCTGAGTAGCAAGGAAAGGAGAAAAGAAGAGATGGCAGTGAAGTAATGGTGGCACTAAGCCAAGGTAACAGTGGCAATGAGGCACAAAGGCAGTTAACAGGAAACAATGGAAGGTGACAGACAGCACAAAAGCAAGGGAAACTACAAGCAATGAACAATGGAACCAAGGCCTAAGCCAAGGGCAGGGAGGAGAAGAAGTAACAAAGCAAAGCCAAGGCATTCATCTAGAGTGGGAAGAGAACCAGCTTGCTCACAGTCACTAGTGAGCACTAGTTTCTCCCCACTGCTCAATCAACTCAATGCCTAAGGCTCTAACCTAGCATTGACACACAACAGTAAACTAAGCCTAACATTTGAGAAGCTAACAATTGACACTAAAAGAGAGCCTAGGCATACAACTAGAGTGGGAAGAGAACTAGTTTGCTCACAGTCACTAGTGAGCACTAGTTTCTCCCCATTGCTCAATCAACACAATGCTCTAAGGCTTCTAGCCTAACATTCCATCACTTCTTGACAGTGAATTGAACCTAACATTTGAGCAAAGAAGAGTGATATTTACACTAACATAATACTAACAGTTATACTTAAACATGATCATAACCCTAAACAGTGACTAACAGTCTATCATTATCATAGCACAAGATTGAAATTGAAACTAAAATTAAAATCTAACATAACATGAAATTGAAATTAACCCTGACATGAAATTAAAACTAACCCTAACATGAAATTAAACCATAAAAACAGGAATTTAAACATCACACATGGAATTAAAACAAACCTAAATTGAAACTGGAATTAAATTGAATTAAAATTAAAATATCAAAACTGAAATTTAACCCTAATTGGTTACTTGGTTAATCCAAGAACACCTCTAACAGTGATACCCAACCCTCAATTTATACCCAAACATTAAAATTAGGGTTTCCCCCAAATCCCAAAAATTAGGGTTCCCAAAATAAAATTTACCCAATTCGACGCTGACCCATGCTCTGCAATTGTTCCCTATGCTCCTCTCCATTCTTCTGATGCCCTAAATCGAGGTGTTGCATCAAACCCACATCTAGGTCAGTGAGATGCGTGTGGGTTAGATACAACAGCTAGGCTTAGGGGGATAGGATGCTGCTGTTGTCGGGTGGCGCTACTGGAGATCATGGTGTTGTCGGATGGTTGTGGTGGTGGTGTGGTTCGAGAAGAAGGTGTAGCTGGTGGAGGTGATGGAGTTGCAGAGCAGCTCTCTGTTGTTTGGGAAGAAGAGAGGAAGAACCCGATGGAGAAGAAGGGTCCGTTTGTTTTGGGTTAATAGGGTTCGGTTGCTAGGGTGTTGAGCGGGTGTAGCGAGTTTTGATGAACAGCAAGTAAAGAGCGTTGGATGATCCCATATAGATTGAATCGAACGTCTACGATGGAGAGGTATGTGGCGACCGTTGGATTATGAGATACAACAAAATTGACGACACCAGATGGAATTAGGTGTTGTAGTGTTAAGCGGAAGTATCGAGGTTTGATGCGCAGGCAAAGAAGCGACCGTAGGATCTAAATGTGATCTAATCCGAAGGCTTGGAATTTAGGTACTATGGTGTTTTGCAGGGACTTCAGGTTTTGATGAATCGATGAAGAAGCGACCATTGGATGATGAAATGGATCCGATCTAACGGCTGAGAATGGAGGCGGGTATGGATATAGAAAATGGGTTTGGGTAAGGGTTTTGGGCCTTGGGTATGCCAAGCCCATATCTTCTTTAAGAACAATTCTTCCTTCTTGAGCCAATTTCTACCCTTTTGGTCTTGTGCACAACATTCTTCGCGGCTTCCTTGTGTAATTCCTCCCGGCTTTTCACTACTTTTCTGCTCTTTTCCGCTCTGCTATTCATCCAAACTTTATTTATTACCTAAAAATGCAAAATTAAGTAAGAAAAATATTTATTCTTGAAAACAATGAAAATACAGAATATGGGATAAAATGTAGAATTACTGCACAAAAGATAAGTTAAATGCCAACAAAAAGGGATAAATATATACATTATTTGGCACTCATCAAATACCCCCAAACCTGAATTTTACTTGTCCTCAAGTAAAACAAAACTAAGGAAATCCTACCTATACCACTGTCGCTGGTCTCTCGAATGCATTTAGCGTATGCACTAAGCCTTTTAAACCACTAAGTGTCCCTAGTGGACGAGTTGAAGTCTCGTGAAGGTTTACCAGAGGTGTACCTACAAAACCTAAGGACAAAATATGAGCTCAGATTCCATCAAATGTGACATGTGCAAGTCAGTTAAGCTCACAGCAAAATGGAGATGTCAATCTAGCTATCGAAGGCACAATCCTAGCACTGATAACAAAAAAAGACATGTGATAAGAGTGTAAAGTGTATCTACACATGTGTAAAGAAAGATCTGAAGTTATGACTACTAATCACCAAGAGATAGTTTCTCAGGCTAAGAACCAAGGTCGAAATCTAGCTAGCTGTCCGGACTTTACGAGAATTGTGAATGAGTTGGAGGTATTTCACAATTACTCGCGTTGTACATCAATGGCATACACCCTCCTTGCTTATTACAAAGAAACAACAAAATGACTATTTACATGACTCTTATTTACATTGACTACTCTCTTTTTATTTTTGGAACAAGAGATGATGGAATTGATAAATACTTGATTTTTTTGTATTTTTCTGAATTTTTTTTTTTTTTTCTGAATATACATCGTTTTTTTTTTTTTTTTGCACAAGAATTTGAAATTGATTTTTACATATGGTAGCTCTTTGATACATAACAAAAAGAAACAAAAATTACATGACACTTTGCAAGAGGTAGCCCTTTTTGATGCACCCAGTTAAATTCGATGGTTGTCTTTCTTAATGTAACCTCCACCTTCTATCCCAACCAACCAAAGAACAAGCTAGTCAAGTTTCGTTCAGTATTCTAAAGTGATTGGCAATCGTGACTTCCTATCAAACACCTTGAAGATCGAGGCCATACATGTATTGGTAGATCGTGCGCGTGCAAATTTCTTATCACTATGTGAATTGTGCTAGAATCAGGGTGCCTAAATATCTAGACTAAGACTCCTAATAATTACATATTTGCACAAGAGTCAACATTTCAAGGTAAATGAGCTCCATTTTTATGATGATTTTTTTTTTTTTTTTTTTTTTTAATTTTTTTTTTTTTTTGATTTTTTCAATTTTTTCAAAAAGATTGAGTTTTGTTTTCAATTATGGCATATTATCGTGGTATCTACTCTATACCCCCAAACCTAAACTAAACATTGTCCTCAATGTTTCAAAATATGGAAAGAATTGAAATGCAACATATGGAAAGGGACATGCTGAGTAGAGTAAAAGGAGAGAGAATACCCGATTTCGGCGAAAGCAGAATTAAAACTCCGTTATTCAAGGCAAAAAATCCAACATATTTCAGCCGAGATCATATTGGATTAGCAAAATATATACAAAAGGAACAAAAGGGTTTTTAAGAAATTTTATCTACTGGATTATATACAAAAATTCACCATACACTAACAATCTAAAGAGTTGAGAATCAACCCAAAAGACAAAGTGTAGAGGTTTCAACAGCTTCACACAATAATAATATGATAGGCATGCAAGTGAAGCTGTGAAACAAAATGAGCTACCCCCAAACCTGGATTTTACAGAAGATATAATTTTGAAAACAAAATCGCGCAGTTTCGGGGGTTCATCATGCACAAGGTCTAATTCGAAATGAACTTTGCTAGGGACGGGTACACATGCTAATTCCAACTGTGGTTCCTCAAATGTATTATACTTAGAAGCAAAATAGTCCAAGAGGACTTGGGAAGCACACAGTTCCAAACCTAGATTAGGGACTCTCAGAAAATCGGTTTGACAATATGGGTACAAACCAAATCTAGGTTGGGTGGAAGGCCATCAGATTGTGACTTATGTAGAAGAATAGGCATCATTATCAATCAATCAAAATCTCCTAATCTTCTACACATGTCACATCATGCTACAATCATCAATCATTAGCAAGATCACAATCAGATCATCAACATCATTAACAGATTTATCCTCGTGTATCGGCTCATCAGGGGAAACATCACATGGAATACTAGAAGACATATCATGCATTAAGGTCGGGGCAGAGACGCCTAATGTATTTGAACCCAAAGGTTCCATAACATTTTCAGTATAGACATGTTCTTCTAACATAACATCATCATCATCATCATCATCATGATAGGGATTTTGCAATCTAGGATAATTTTCAATCCTAAGGTCGGAGCTATTACAAGAATAAAACTCTAATTCATGGGGGTGACTCATATCATGTGGTGTTGTTCCTGTTTCCCTAACGGATTCCCATTGATGGGTTTTCTCTGCAATCTCGGCTAAAAAATTCCATGCATCATCCACAGATTTATCAATAAACTACCATTACACATAGACTCAACCATGGTTCGAGATTTAAAGTCTAGTCCCTCATAGAGGATGACGACAAGTCTCCACTTCTCAAATCCATGGTGCGGACATTCGCTCAACAAATCATTAAAACGTTCAAAATAGTGAAAAACAGTTTCCTCATCCAATTGGACAAAACAATTGATACTTTGACGAATAGCGATGGTCCTATGATGTGGAAAGAATTTTTGAAAAATAGATCTGTGAGTTGGTCCCAAGTGTTGATTGATTGTGGTCTCAAACCGTAAAACCATGTTTTGGCCCTTTCCTTTAGAGAAATGTAAACAAACGCAATTTCAGAGAGTCTTCGGACATATGATCAGGTTGCATAGTCCGACA
The DNA here is from genome assembly GCF_003573695.1 of Papaver somniferum. Lineage (NCBI taxonomy): Eukaryota > Viridiplantae > Streptophyta > Magnoliopsida > Ranunculales > Papaveraceae > Papaver > Papaver somniferum. Next base: position 566,258 of record NW_020620159.1, read on the forward strand.
AATTTGTTCAAACTCTCTTACATGAGTATAGGGGTTCTCAGAATCGAACCCTCGAAATATAGGAAGTATTTGTATCATGCTTGCATTTATTTTAAAAGGGTTATTGGTTTGAGGTAATACAATACATGATAATGGAATTTTTATTGTCGGATACATGTATTCATGGAGAGCACAAGGTTGGCCCATTTGAAAAGACACAAAGCCCACTATTTGGTTTTAATGGGTTTTCAAAAATTTGGTTTTTTATGGGAAAATTTTGGTTTTGATGGGATATTTGAAAAAGAAAATTTGGTTTAAAAATGGGAGCAAAGTAGAAATTTGGTTTTAAAATTGGGAGCAAAAGAAATTTTGATTTTTTTTTGTTTTTTTTGATTTTTTTTTTTTTTTTTTTTAATACAATAAAATGAAGAAAATAAAATTTGGTTTTTGAAATGGGAGCACGCCCACTGTTGGTTTTGTGTTTGCTTTGGCCCAGCTAGGTTGAAAACTTTTGGTGGAACTGAGTCCAAAATCTCGGCCTAGAATTTGGGTACTCGGCCCACTAACGAGTTAACCTAGCGTGATCGGTTACAAGCTCAGCTGGGTTTAAAAACCCAGAATACAAAATACAAGTCCAAATTAAACAAGCTCACAAAAATTAAATACAAGCCCACAAATTAAACAAACAAGCCCACAGAAATTAATTACAAACCCAACAGAAAATAAAAAGCCCAAAAATTGGCTTTAATATTACAAGCCCACAATTAAGAATTGGAAGCCCACAATTCGGGTTCTCTTAAATGGGTTACCTTTTAAGCACAGCCCAGCTGCTCGGATATTGTTGCAAAAACCCAGTTGGGCTTTGGTTCTTTTCCTTGGTGGCGTCCCAGCAGAGGAAAAACGGGTTCAGAACAGCAGGTCCAACAGCAAATGAAGTGAAGCAGATGCAGATGCAAATGCTATGCAGTGAAATGCAAAAATAGCTAATAAAACTACAAGAAAAACACAGCACCAATCCCCGGCAGCGGCGCCAAAAACTTGGTAGGCCTCAAAGATATTATATTTAAATGCAAAATGGTCCCCGGCAACGGCGCCAAAAACTTGGTGGGCCCGGAGATGTATAAAATTTGAAGCGCAATAAAAACGCGGGCCTACAGTAATACCGCAAGTGCACGGTCGTCAGTTGTAGCTCGTGCAAGTACGGGTCGATCCACAGAGACTGGGTGTGTTTTGGAGTGTTTAGCTATTTTGGGTTCTAAATTGTTGTTGGGCTTTTGAGTGGTCAATGGGCTTTGAGTACCCTTTAGATCCTTTGGAAATGTACTGGGCTGAGCCTTGGTAATGAAGTTACTGGGCTCAGTGGTCTTGAAATGAATTGAACTGGGCTTGATAAAGAACTTGGGCTTTGGTGGACTGAATTAGGCTTTTGCCTTAAACCTGAATTGGACTGGGCCTTTAATTGAGTTCAGGCTTTGATTGAATCAGGCTTTTACTTTAAAAGTGACCTGGGCCTTTGTAATGACTGAGAACTGGGCTTGGTAAACTAATGATGAGCTGGGCCTTGAGCCTTTAGCTTGAGCTAGGCTTTGAACCTGGGCTTTTAGCCTTTGGTTCTAAGAATAACTAAACCTTTTGAGTTAACTGTGGGCTGAACTGGCTTGTGTTGTGAGCCAAACTCAGTTGCAGCAACAGCAGTGGCTATAGCACAGGACAAGAGAAGCAAGATGGAGCAGCAGCAGGAGAATGAAAGCAGCAGCAGCAACAGGGTTGCAGGGCAGTGGCCAAGGCAGCTGAGTATCAAGGCAAGGAGAAAAGAAGAGATGGCAGTGAAGTAATGGTGGCACTAAGCCAAGGTAACAGTGGCAATGAGGCACAAAGGCAGTTAACAGGAAACAATGGAAGGTGACAGACAACACAAAAGCAAGGGAAACTACAAGCAATGAACAATGGAACCAAGGCCTAAGCCAAGGGCAGGGAGGAGAAGAAGTAACAAAGCAAAGCCAAGGCATTCATCTAGAGTGGGAAGAGAACCAGCTTGCTCACAGTCACTAGTGAGCACTAGTTTCTCCCCACTGCTCAATCAACTCAATGCCTAAGGCTCTAACCTAGCATTGACACACAACAGTAAACTAAGCCTAACATTTGAGAAGCTAACAATTGACACTAAAAGAGAGCCTAGGCATACAACTAGAGTGGGAAGAGAACTAGTTTGCTCACAGTCACTAGTGAGCACTAGTTTCTCCCCATTGCTCAATCAACACAATGCTCTAAGGCTTCTAGCCTAACATTCCATCACTTCTTGACAGTGAATTGAACCTAACATTTGAGCAAAGAAGAGTGATATTTACACTAACATAATACTAACAGTTATACTTAAACATGATCATAACCCTAAACAGTGACTAACAGTCTATCATTATCATAGCACAAGATTGAAATTGAAACTAAAATTAAAATCTAACATAACATGAAATTGAAATTAACCCTGACATGAAATTAAAACTAACCCTAACATGAAATTAAACCATAAAAACAGGAATTTAAACATCACACATGGAATTAAAACAAACCTAAATTGAAACTGTAATTAAATTGAATTAAAATTAAAATATCAAAACTGAAATTTAACCCTAATTGGTTACTTGGTTAATCCAAGAACACCTCTAACAGTGATACCCAACCCTCAATTTATACCCAAACATTAAAATTAGGGTTTCCCCCAAATCCCAAAAATTAGGGTTCCCAAAATAAAATTTACCCAATTCGACGCTGACCCATGCTCTGCAATTGTTCCCTATGCTCCTCTCCATTCTTCTGATGCCCTAAATCGAGGTGTTGCATCAAACCCACATCTAGGTCAGTGAGATGCGTGTGGGTTAGATACAACAGCTAGGCTTAGGGGGATAGGATGCTGCTGTTGTCGGGTGGCGCTACTGGAGATCATGGTGTTGTCGGATGGTTGTGGTGGTGGTGTGGTTCGAGAAGAAGGTGTAGCTGGTGGAGGTGATGGAGTTGCAGAGCAGCTCTCTGTTGTTTGGGAAGAAGAGAGGAAGAACCCGATGGAGAAGAAGGGTCCGTTTGTTTTGGGTTAATAGGGTTCGGTTGCTAGGGTGTTGAGCGGGTGTAGCGAGTTTTGATGAACAGCAAGTAAAGAGCGTTGGATGATCCCATATAGATTGAATCGAACGGCTACGATGGAGAGGTATGTGGCGACCGTTGGATTATGAGATACAACAAAATTGACGACACCAGATGGAATTAGGTGTTGTAGTGTTAAGCGGAAGTATCGAGGTTTGATGCGCAGGCAAAGAAGCGACCGTAGGATCTAAATGTGATCTAATCCGAAGGCTTGGAATTTAGGTACTATGGTGTTTTGCAGGGACTTCAGATTTTGATGAATCGATGAAGAAGCGACCATTGGATGATGAAATGGATCCGATTTAACGGCTGAGAATGGAGGCGGGTATGGATATAGAAAATGGGTTTGGGTAAGGGTTTTGGGCCTTGGGTATGCCAAGCCCATATCTTCTTTAAGAACAATTCTTCCTTCTTGAGCCCATTTCTACCCTTTTGGTCTTGTGCACAACATTCTTCGCGGCTTCCTTGTGTAATTCCTCCCGGCTTTTCACTACTTTTCTGCTCTTTTCCGCTCTGCTATTCATCCAATCTTTATTTATTACCTAAAAATGCAAAATTAAGTAAGAAAAATATTTATTCTTGAAAACAATGAAAATACAGAATATGGGATAAAATGTAGAATTACTGCACAAAAGATAAGTTAAATGCCAACAAAAAGGGATAAATATATACATTATTTGGCACTCATCAGCTTTCTTGTTTCTGCCCCATTGAGATACTCCTGAATGTTGGTTCGGTTCACCCTTGCTAATGCGGGATATGTCACATCCATATTTTGTTTTGACCTTCCTCGATCAATATAAAGGCTCCGTCACTAGTGGTGGTAATAGTGTCAATCATGTCAGTTGCAATCCTTATCTTCCTTACTCCACCTCCTTCTTTGATCAAAAACATGACCACAACACCAATAAACACTTGCAGCATAACCATACCAAAACCAGTGCTATGTAGACTTCCTTGAACGTCACAATGTGATGCCTCCACAATGGTGGTCACAAATTTAGGAAAACAAACATTAGCATTCTGGACTTGGTGCGTCTTGATCAGGTCTGGATCATTTATCACCAACCTAGCATCATTTTCCAAACCCAAATTATGAATGTTGGATTCACACACTTCGAAGAGATCAGCTTGCACTTTGACAGTAAGGATGGGACTTGTTGTTCCTTCAAGCTCTCTTGAGCAGCGCATGTTCATTCCAAGGTTTTCAGATAGATATACAATCACTGTATTCCTCCCGATCTTGGAAAGAATTTGACCTCGAATTCGACTTATATAATTTACTCCAAGTATTTCCTTGCGAAAATGGAAATTCTTTTTACGTATATCACATCTAAAACTAACACTTTATGTCATATAAGAAACTTGAGTTTCATGAACACGACCTTCATAATATAGTGATGGAATACTTACATAGTTTGATAAATCCTCCATCATAGTATTCCTCCGGGTGTTGTAGACAATTCGCCCACGAATTTCGCTTATCTAATTTTCCGGGTTTAAACTTTTGCTATTGACACGCATTAGTTAAAACCGATTCAACCTTTCTCTAATGAAGGTTGCTCTTGTTGTTGTTTTTTTGTTCTTGTGAGAGGATGACAACAAATTGGGGGAGAGTTCTTATTTGAACTTGCGCTTAAACGATATCTTTCGAGGGATAAGTGGTTGCGGAATTTGAGGTAACGATTTTTATTGTTAGTTAATCGTTTTCCTGTTTAAGAAAAGCTTGAGTTTATTGCATATATCTTGCTTTTGCGTTCCACTACGATGTATGGATTGATTATTGTGATTCAATTGTTTCCGGTTAAGAAGAACTGTGTCAATTGATTGACTTATGATTTGGTATCTTCTTTATTGTTTGGTATCAAGTGTTTTTGCTTAATGAAATTCTGTGCACTTGCGGTGCTTACATTGGTTATATTTATTTCAATTACTTTTGGTTAAGAAAAACTACAACAAGTCAATTTATTTGATTTGTTTTGTTTTTCGCTTAACGAAATTACTGGGTCATTTGTTTAGTCCATTTGATTTGGGATAAGAGAAACTAATTTAATTCCGATCTTAGTTAAACTTATCAAATGAAGGCTTCAATTATTAAAGTCTAATCAAATTCCTTGACAAGAAAAACTAGTCAACTAACCTAGTATTTGTCTTGTTTAAAGGGAAAGGTCTAAATTATTTTATGGAATAATTAGAGCCCGATAAGAAAAATAGAGTTAATTTTGATCTCTATTTGTAGGTGAAAATTGTTTCTGCTGGTTTTAGTAATTTTGTGTGTGTGGATGAGAAACGAGTCTAGATCCTAAACAATGCACTACACGGGAGTACTTTTGATTCGAGAGATCAATCCGTATAATCCTGGCCAAAACCAAGAAATGGTCGTTCCAGGCTTGCTTCGGTCACAAAGTGAAGGAGAAGGGTTGGTCTTATGGAGGGAAGCGAAGAAAGTGCTGAGACCAAAATCGTTGATTCTGAAGTTGTGGTTGTTTACAAATTGTATCAGAAAGTAGAACTGGCTAGCAGAATGGAAACCTATCAGGTGATTTTTGGATACCGTGTTGTTCTCTGACCAAAACTCGTTGTTTGGTAGAAATAGGTGAAACCTGTTTATACAAGTCGTAATAAAACGTACCTTGGTCTCGTAGGAAATGGAAACAATTGAGTGGTGGAAGAGTAACGTGTAACTTCAGGAATTATGCTTCCATAATGAAGGAGGTGGATCCGTTTACACCATTACTAACCGCCCCTTTTTATGACACTTTCTTGTAACAGGCGTATTGCAAGCCGCAGGCTGTAAACCGCCAGACCAATACCCTGATGAGCATCCCTCAGTTTGTGACATATTTGATGTCTCGATTGTTTTCGTGGAAAACATGTAGCAATTTGATATGTGTGGCAAGGTAAAATCAAGAGACTTGCCACAAGAAAATAGCATGTGATGCTATTAGGTTCGTCTTGGTTGGTCACCTAAAACTTGCCACAAGTCTGTCAGTTTGGTGGAGAACTTCGATGGATGAGATCGCATCTCATGAGGAAGGCTAACCGTTGATTATGGCTACCTGGAAATGCGGCATGGCTCGTGCATGCCAGTGGCACGGTGGTGCGATTGGCGCCTGGCGTAGCCATTCCCATTAGATTTAGGCGTCTGGTCTCCTAAAACTTGCCAAAACCTTCCACCTCGGTGGCGGACTTGGATGGCTGAGATCGCATCTCATGAGAAAGGGTAGCCGTTAATTATGGATACCTTCTGATGGCGTCTGATAATGGTACAGTGGCGCTGTTAGCGCACGCCAGTGCATTGCGTCATGGATGGAATAATATGTGCATGCTAGTGGAGTGGATGGCATAGTTCGTGCATGCTAGCGGCACGATGGTGTAAGTGGCGCCTGGCGTAGCCACGGCCACTGAAATTTTTGCATGTTGGTGTTAGAATCAAGCGTGGTATGACAACATCATTTTTAATGGCCACATTGATCCCCATGTTCTGTGGAACATTGTTTGGTTCGGTTGGCGTGGCAACTTTTCCTAAATTAGGGTTTGGCATGTCGAAACCCTAATTAGCATATATGGAATGTATCATGTGGTAGGTGGATGCGGCATGGCATTTTATACCAACGATGCCAGAGTCATGCTGGAGGAGCCATAGGCAGGCTACCATGTAGAAACAACCACAGGAACAGATGTTTCCACGAGTGGCCATGGTGTGGCGCTTTTTTAGGGTTTCCTAAGTTCGTAGGGCTTGCGGCATGTTACGGGCCCGAGGTGACATAGTTGTGGTCTACGATTAGAAATTAGGGTTTCATCCATCGCCCCTAGAGCATGGCCGCGCCTAGGGTTTAGGCTAGCCAAATCAAAGTCCGTTGTGAAGTTGGTCACGCACGGAGAGCGGATTGGTAAGTTTTAGCATGCTATCGCGGTAAGTGGTGCTTTTGGCATGTGTGCCTGGCATGTTTGTGTTTTAGCATGTTTGGCATGCCGTTAGCATGTGCGCCTGGTTTTGGGAAGCCAACTTAGTATGCAAACCTCTTGACATAATTTCCACCTTTTTTAAGGTTGTGGCAGGTTTAGTGCAACCCGATTGGTCAATGGAAGTAGGTAGCCGTCTAAGCATGGGCGTGGCTACCCTTTTGGTGCACGTGGCAGGTTTCATGCGACCTGATTGGTCGATGGGGAATAGGGCCAGAAAGTATGGGTCCAGCCACAACTCATGGGAGTGTCGCAGGTTTTAGGTGACCTGATTGGTCGACAAAGGAGTAGGTCCGGTTAGGTAACATGGGGCGTGTCCAAGTGGCGTCGGCTGGCCTGTGGCGTGGCCAAGTTTCCTCTCATTGTTGCTCCTTTTCCGCGGATCTGTTACTCTTTGTTTTATGATTTATGGAAGGACTCTGCACCTATTAATCCTCGGTGGATCAATTGCTTAGTTGCTTAAGCGTAATTTCGACCAACGTGGTCTAATATACTGCGCAAGGCGCAAAAAACTCTAATTTTTAAAATTAGTCAGGTTCATGAATCTTTTTGAGTTATCACAAAATTAATTGGATTTTGTGTGCTGCCACAAAATTCCTTATTTACAGAGTGCAGTGTGCTTTCTGTTTGAACATTTTTTGCAATGGCCTTAAATTTGGTACTTGGAAATCTGCTCTACTCTGCTGCGAGTGAACACAAATCCGTCATGCCATACCGATATTAAGGGTTCTGTCGGGGAACATATCACAGGAAAAGTACTCAGTGAATCTTATATTAATAAGTAATATAGACATCGCCGAAATTTACAGAATATCTGGGATGGTTGCTACATGCGACAGTCTGGATAAATTTCATGTAGATATGTTGAACGGCTCATTAAATATGCTAGTGCAGAGGTTAACACTCATGGCATCGTTTCTTTACAGAGTGACTTCACATCAGATGCAAGGTTTTACAATTTTAACCCTAAGCTAAAAAGCACCATCAACATTAAGTCCCCTGCTTAGATCGGAATAATGGCATTGTTGCGGGGTAGGCATGAGATGGTGACAGATAAGGATAAAATGGAAATGAAAAGTCATGAAGAGACTGTCAGGAAAATTTGGCTAACCTTTGTCAGGAGGAATGAAGAATCTGTGATCCTTGCATTGGCGGCTTTACATAAATTCGGCTTGGCCATGGGTGCTGGCAACAACGCTGCAACTTTGGCTACTGATCTGAATATATGGAACTTTAACTTGGTTCGTGGAATGGGCGCTGGCTAGATAGATCACGGAACGTGTATAGATGGCGTTGCTTTGGCTGGCTAGTAAATGGTCAATGGCGCTGCTGGCTACGGAAAGGTAGATGGCGATGCTTTGGCTGGCTAGGGAATGGTCAATGGCGGTGCTGGCTAGGTCGTGGGGCGGCAGAGACGACTGCTAAATTGGACGTGGATTGTTGGCACTGGTAGTGTCCTGTTGGCGCTAGGCGTGGTGCTGGCTGAGACGCGGAATTTTGGCCCTGGCTTGGGTGCGGACTGTTAGCGCTAGCTTGGGCGCGTCCTATTGGCGCCATGGAGCATTGCCAGCGCGGGTCCGGTTGCTTCTTTCCGCGTATATCCCAAACAAGAAACCTTCCTCCGCTCGAACTCCAAAAGTACCGTGTATATAAAAGTAAACGCCCATCCTCTTTATTTTTGTATCGTTGGATTTGTTTCCGCGTCTCCGTGTTAGCAGCAAAGCAGAAAGGCAGCACATTCCAGGTATGTATTCCAACGTTTCTTCATCTTTTGTTTCTTTTTTTTTTGTTTTCTCTCCTGTTGGTGTAAACCCTATCCATAAGCGAACCTTCCATAAACTCGTAGAAATACTTTAATATGAATGATTCCTCTTTACTAATAGTGTTGTAGTAATATTAGTCACCACATCAATAGCAATGAAGTCAGTCATTATGCAAAGTAGACATGCATGGGCGAGTGGCCTCCACTGATCCCTTATCTATGAAAACCTAGCTTTAGGGTTTCCTTTTCCTTTTGTGGTCGTGAGCAAAATTTTCGTGGAACACATTCTTTCTTTTGGCCGAGAGTATACTTCCCGCGGCGAGACACGGTTTTGGCCAGGGGCATGTTTCCCGCGGCAAATGAAGTGAGCATCAGTCCCCACTCCTTTGGCTATGCGTGCTATGACTTGTGGCCAAAATAAAATCTCCCGTAGAAAGCTTGTTATTTATTCCTGATCATTGCACTTGATTTTGACAAGATCTTCACGTACAATTTTCTTCAAAGTAGTAACTTTTCTCCGTTTTGCTCCGTTGTAGTTACTTCGAAAGTAAAAGCAGCATAAGGAAACTTTGTTAAGATGTCGCCTGAAAAGAGTTTTGCCGTGACATCGAAAAATGCTAACAACTCCAAGCCGAACGTGGATGATGAGTTCTTTACAAAGTCTTCTACAGTTACAATGACCCATCCCAAATTTGTGGCAACCCTCATAACTGATTCAGAGAATGAAGGAGAAGTTCAATCAGTTTATACCAGGGGTATAATGAGGTTTTTCTTTCAGAAGAAAGAGTATCTGGCTTCTCTCCTAGACTTCAAAATCTGTTATAGTCCATTGCGCTCTTATGATAAGCCAAGATTACATGAGGGATAATCTGACTGAGGCGAAAATCATAAATGCCTTCATGGCATCCACGATACTTCAAATCAGAAAAGATGCTGCAAGTTTGATTACTTTTATCTCCAGATAGTTCCCGGAAACTCACACGGCTATATGTAGATGGTGTGAGATGACCATTACCTTGAAAAGTGTAGCCGTTCTGCTGAGTCTTCCTATAATAAGGAATCTTGACATTATTTTGTCTGAGGAAGAAGAAGAAATACATTCCGCATTGGTCACGAAATCAACAAGATATGTTCGGAAGGATTATGAAGAAAAGTGCTTCTATAACTGGTGGGTGTCTGAATGGTTTACTGATAAGCCGGAGTCGGACCAGGTGTTGAATGATAAACTCCATGTTTCTACATTCTTAGATCTGTGGTTATCTAGAGACATTTTTTATGATGGCTCTGGCAAGAAATAGATAAGGAAGAAGCTTATCAAATTCGCTATCAAATTAGCGAAAGGTGTTGCTCTTCCAATCAGCAGTTTGTTCCTTGGCTCTTTGTATACTCAACTAGATCACTTAGCGGCGGACATGTATGTCTCTAATGGGTATATGAAAGACTCGTATATCCATGTCACATTTCTCCAAGCATGGTTGTGGGAGCATTTCAAGAATTATGCTCATAACCCGAAAACCTCATTTCCTGATACATATGGCGGCTTTAGGATACTCCGTTGGTTGGAGTGGCATCCAAGACCTGGCTCAAAGATCGTTGATTTTCTTGATAACGCGCACACGATTAACTTTCTTCCTTGAGCTCCGGTTCACGCCTCTATAGTTCAACCAGACACTTTTGCTTCTGCCTCGAACGTGACATTGCATTCTGTTGAAGAGAATATGAGCATGGAGAAATTATGTTTTTACGAAGCTACATTCCTGGGTACGTGTCATATTTTTTCAGAGTGTCTTTTGAAGTAGTCCCTTACAATATTGACAGGGCTGCTCGACATATGGGCTTTGATCATGGAGTCTCATTCCGCCGCCCATTGACATCTGCAGATGAAATGCTGCCCGCCATTTTTGATAACATCGTTCTTGCATCAGATAAAATCCTTCCCTTATTGCTCTCATAGCAAAGACCGATGACGAATTCCAAATATGATGTCTTCTGGCAGGATGAGTTTCTCGATATTCATCAATTCGTGCAGAATGTCGTGACGGATCCACGTGGCAGACCTTCTTCTGCGGTTTAAGAGAAACATAAACTGTTGAAGCAACTCCCTTTAAGAAAGTGAAAATATTCTAGCTGGGATGCGGTCAGTCCCCAGGAAAAAGAGCGATGGTATAAAAATCGTGCATACGGCTTCCAATCGAATTCGACGGCTCTTGTGACCTTCAGTTATTTCAACACGCAAGTACGTATGATTCCTTTACTGACTTGGCTGCATTAGACAAATTTTCCATTTCATCGCTGACTTCTCTTTTAAACTCAGGATCTTAACAACTCGAACATCTTTGCCAAACTCGCCCACAGCCAAAAAATGGCGTCTCGTGAGGAAGGGGCTAGCGACACTGAGTTTCTTGAATATGGAGAAGAATATTGGGAAGAGGAAAGATCGGGATCTGGTGGCAACGAGAAGAGCACTTCTGAGTGTAGTGATGAGTCTTTTTCCAATGGGCCGGCAAATGAGTCGGTGAGTTTTCTTCCTTTGTTTCAAGTTATTTATTTGGAACAAATACTCAATCCGCGATATTACAGGAAGAAACCATTCTTGGAAATAACCCTGAGATGGAGATTCATCATATGAAGACATAGCCTTTTTCTCAATCATGGAAGCCGTACCCTCTAGTAATTCGTATATGGAGGTTGATCGTGTTGAAGATGTTGCTGCGACTCAGATGGCGGAAAACTCTTCCGTGGCTGCGGGTTCAATTGTTTGCTAAGGAAACTTCGCTAGTTGAAGATTCTATTGCAGGCGTGGCTTTCGACCCTCTATTCTTGTTTCCTTTTGAAGGTCACGTGATGGTCGGAGGCTTCAGCATACAGGTTAAATATGCAGAGCTGTATACCAAGATATGGGAAAGGTATGGACATGTTGCCATAACCAAAAATATCACTAGCTGATTCGCACTGGTCAAGCGTGTGGAAGAAGCCTTATCTTTGATTCACGACATGTGTAATGTGACTGGCCAGACCGTTTCTGAAGATGTAATATCAAGCTGGAGATTTCACCGGGATATGTGCGTAGACTTTGAGTTTCACGCCTCCTGGTTATGCGATGGTTTCTCCATGATCCAAAAGTTGCAGGACGAAGCGGTCGAAGGTCCCTCCGTGGATGTGATCAATCAACATGAAGCAGAAATTGAAAGGTTGTCTCAGGAGTTGAAGTTCAAATAGGCCGCTCTTCAAAGCGCGAAGGATGCTTTCTCCAAGAATAACAAGCCGTTGTTGAATGATTTCCCTTGAATATATTCTATCTTGTGAACTTCCTTTGCTTAGATTTTTTTTTTGAAAGGCAAAAGAACGCCTAGTTTATGGCTTGATTTTCTGGTTTTTGGATTGATAGATGATTGCTTCCTATGAGAGTTTTAGATTATTTTTTGGAATGAATTATTAATTTTAAAATAATGGCACTTTGGTTATGACCTGAGCAGCACAATTATTCCAGAAAATCGTGAAACCATGAACGTCGTATGAAAAGGGAAAAATATGGAATAATATGAAATTTTTGGATAACATGATGTTTGGTTTCTATCGTCAATGTGGAGACTCAAAGAAATAGGTTGTGTAAGCATCGTATGACAAAAATTACTCGCTATTAGGGTCCTTCAACAGAATTGGATCCTCAGGGCGTAAATATGAGTTCCATGGGTGACGTCGTCTTAGCTGCAAGAAGTCCCCAATCGTTCTTCATTATCTGTAGAACATATTTATGTCGATCCCCGGTAAGGCGGGGAATCTCTAATATTTTTGTCATGCTTTCCATATTGATTGGGCTCCGGCTATCCCTTGCACCATAAAGGTTTAAATGAACCGAATACATCTTGGAAATTGGGTTTTTGATCGAAAATGTGTTTTAGTTAAATGATTGGATTAGGCCTAAGACCAATTGGGATGGAAATAAACCGAGGATTGAATTTTAAACCAAGAGATTTAATCTCCTACTGTGGTCGCCAATTGTTTGTGGGTGAAAACTATTTCTGCTGGTTTTAGTAATTTTGTGTGTGTGGGTGAGAAAAGATTCTAGACCCTAAACAATGCACTACATGGGAGTACTTTTGATTCGAAAGATCAATATGTACAATCCTGGCCTAAACCAAGAAATGACCGTTCCAGGCTTGCTTCGGTCAAAAAGTGAAGGAGAAGGGTTGGCCTTAGGGAGGGAAGCGAAGAAAGTGTTGAGACCATAATCGTTGAAGGTGTGGTTGTTTACGACTTGTATTAGAAAGTAGAACTGGCTAGTAGAATGGAAAGCTATCAGGTGATTTCTGGATACCGTGTTGTTATCTGACCAAAACTTGTTGTCTGGTGGAAATAGGTGAAACCTATTTATACAAGTCGTAATAAAATGTACCTTGGTCTCGTAGGAAGTGGAAACGATTGAGTGGTGGAAGAGTAACGTGTAACGTCAGGAATTATTCTCTCATAATGAAGAAGGTGGATCCATTTACACCATTACTTATTTCCATTACTAACCTCCCCACTTTATGACACTTTCTTGTAACGGGCGTATTGCACGACGCACGCTGTAAACCGCCAGACCAATACCCTGATGAGCATCCCCCAGTTTATGATATATTTGATGTCTCGAGTGTTTTCGTGGAAAACATATATCACTTTGCTACGTGTGGAAAGTTAAAATCAAGAGGCTTTCCTCATGAAAATAGCATGTGATGCTATTAGGTTCGTCTTGGCTTGTCGCCTAAAAATTTCCACAAGTCTATCAGTTCGGTGGAGAAGATCGCATCTCATGAGGAAGGCTAACCGTTGATTTTGGCTACCCTGTGTTGGCGCATGAAAATGACACGGTGGCGTTTTGGTGTACGCCAGTGGCAATGCGGCATGGCTCGTGCATGCTAGTGGCACGGTGGTGCAAGTGGCACCTGGTGTAGCCATGGCCACTAGATTTAGACGGTTGGTCGCCTAAAACTTTCCACAAGCATGCCAGCTCGTTGGCGGACTTGGATGGCTGAGATCGCATCTCATGATAAAGGGTAGCCGTTAATTATGGATACCTTCCGATGGCGTCTGATAATGGTACAGTGGCGCCGTTAGCGCACGCCAGTGCATTGCGGCATGGATGGCATAGTATGTGATTGCTAGTGGAGTGGATGGCATAGTTCGTGCATGCTAGCGACACGATGGTGTAAGTGGGGCCTGGCGTAGCCATGGCCACTGAAATTTTTGCATGTTGGTGTTGGACTCAAACGTGGTGTGGAAACATCATTTTTAATGGCCACATTGATCCCCATGTTCTGTGGAACATTGTTTGGCTCGGTTGGGCCTGCAACTTTGCCTAAATTATGGTTTGGCGTGTCAAAACCCTAATTAGCATATATGGCATGTAACATGTGGTAGGTGGCTGCGTCATGGAATTTTATTCAAATAATGCCAGAGTCATGCCGGAGGAGCTATAGGCCGGCCACTATGTAGAAACGGCGGCAGGAAAAGATGTTTTCACGAGTGGCCATGGTGTGGCGCCTTTTTTAGGGTTTCCTAAGTCTGTACGGCTTATGGCATGTTGCGGGCCCGAGGTGACATAGTTGTGGGCTACGATTAGAAATTAGGGTTTCATCCATATCCACTAGAGCATGGCCGCGCCTAGGGTTTAGGCTAGCCAGATTGAAGTCCGTTGTGAAGCTGGTCACGCACGAAGAGTGGTTTGGAAAGTTTTGGCATGCTATCGCGGTAAGTGGTGCTTTTGGCATGCCGTCTGGCATGTGCGCTTGACTTGTTTGTTTTTGGCATGTTTGGCATGCCGTTAGCATGTTGGCATGTTTTTGGGAAGCCAACTTAGTATGGCAACCTCTTGACACAATTTCCACCTCTTTTAAGGTTGTGGAAGTTTTAGAGCAACTTAATTGGTCAATGAAACTAGGGAGACGGCCAAGCATGGGCGTGACTACCTTTTTGGTGCGCGTGGAAGGTTTAATGGTACCTGATTGGTCGATGGGGAATAAGGCCGGAAAGTATGGGCCCAGCCACAATTCATGGGAGTGTGGCAAGTTTAAGGTGACCTGATTGGTCGACAAAGGAGTAGGGCCGGTTAGGTAACATGGGGTGTGGCCAAGTGGCGTCGGCTGGCCTGTGGCGTGACCACACTTCCTCTCATTGTTGTTCCTTCTCGGTGGCTCTGTTACTCTTTGTTTTTTGATTTTGGGGAGGATTCTGCACCTATTAATCCGCGGTGGATCAATTACTTAGTTGTTTAAGCATAATTTCGACCAACATGGTCTAATATAATGCGCAGGGCGCAGAAAACCCTAACTTTGCAAATTAGTCAAGTTCATGAGTTTTTTGTGAGTTATTACAAAATTAATTGGATTTTGTGTGCTACCACAATATTCCTTATTTACAAAGTGCAGTTTGCTTTCTGTCTGAGCGTTTTGTGCAATGACCTTATTTTTAGTACTTGGAAATTCGTGCTACTCTGCTGTGAGTGAAGACAAATCTGTCATGCCATACCGATATTAAGGGTTCTGTCGAGAAACATAGCACAGGAAAAGTACTCATTGAATCTTATATTAATAAGTAATATAGGCAAGGCGCCAAAATTTACAGAACATCTGGGATGGTTGCTACATGCGCCAGTATGTATAAATTTCATGTAAATATATTGAACGGCTCAATAAATATGCCAGTGGAGAGGTTAACACTCATGGCTCTGTTCCTTTACAGAGTGACGCCACATCAGATGCAAGGTTTTACAATTTTAACCCTAAAATAAAAACCACCATCAACAGTGTCTTATCGAAATAAGCAATTGTACATACATAATCGGTTCGACAAAAGAATTAAGTTATCCTAGTCGGTTTGTCGGACTAAAGGATTTCTTCGGACAATTGTTTCCTTAATAATATATTAAAGCTAAATTACTCTTATAATTTCAATTTTAGTATTTGTTATCTAAAATGGTATGTGAAACCTTCGTGCTTAACTCTTATAGGTTTTACAAGTCAAACAAGATGATTCCATGCACCATAAAAACAGGATAAAATAATATTAACGGACATAGGAACACGAAACCAAACGGGCATATCTCACGCCACAAAGAGCGGGTGAGAGGCAATACACACGAGGGATAATATCGATACATCCTTGATACTAAGAAACACAAAAACCAAACGAGTCTTTCTTAAAGGAAACCTCGAACGGGAATGAGGAGATAATCAGGCTTGCGTCCTATTGTTAATAATTTTATAATTATAAAAATTCAAAGATATATTTGAGAGCAGTGAGAAAATACCCCAATAGAGAGAATCTGGTCACTTTTCTCGGACTGACTATATAAATAGAGTAGCGAAGTAAAGAGACAGATATATTGGTCTCCACTTTTTTTTTCTTTAATGCAAAAAAAAACTTTATAATGACAAATAAAACTGGAAATGAAACATGGGTGACTACCTAACCAAGTGGAAGTATCCTCAGTAATACTTCTTGCATCAATTGCATTAGGCGGGACATAATAGTCTGATACGGGACGTATTAGGAAAGTAAAGAGTAATATATTCTCTTAGGCTAGTTAGAAATGTTCTAGATTTCTAGGTTTATTTCTATAGGCTATAAATAGCCATTTCCCTTTCATTGTAAAACAGTTGCGGCTCGCTATTGTTATTGATTATTGAAACTATCAAGTTTGTGTAGTTTATACCATTGTTTGTCTCTTAAACTCTTGGATTAGAGTCTTTGATCCTTTATTGGAGTCTACTACCATCACCATTAAGGAGTGGATTTTTCTTGTCTTTTATCGCTTCCGCTTGTGCCATATCAGGTGTTACCAGAGCAATTTCGTCCTGCGTTGTTTTTCTGTGAGGTCGCCTAGAAGAATCAGTTGAGGATTCCTGTGATCTCTAAGTTTTTATCAGAAAAAGAAAGAAAGAAAAAGTCGTTTTATCATCACTTATAACTACGGTGTTCAGTAAGTATCTTGTGCATCTCCTGCTACTTTTATTTGTTTGCAGTGAAACCCTTGGAAAAGAATAACAAAAAGAAAAAAAGACGTTTGATTTGGTTTAGGTCGGAATAAAGTATAAGTGTTAGTTGTTGGGTTTTACTTATATTACTCGTTAATAAATACTCATCTCATTTAACCATTTCAATCTACTGTCTTCACTGCAAACCCGCTCACTTCTATATTCACCTAAGCTCAATTGTCTATCCTTATATGTTACCACCCGATTCTGTTTGAATCCCCTAAATAAGTTAATCATCCAAGCAACCAGACTCCGGAACGATGGGAGATATTCATGATCAATTGCCCAAGTTTGTTGGAGCAGTTAATGGTAGAGGTTGTTACTTTGTAATAGACAGTAGTTGCGAAGAAAATCTGGTGCCGAGAAGAATGGTAGAATTATTGGGTCTCGATATGGATTGGTATTCTTATGGTGATCCGATTGAGTGGTTTAACAACCGAGAAGTAATTACTCGGATTGGTGGTTACAGATTTTCATTGTCTATCGGTAAATACTATTATAACTCAAATTTTCATGAAGTTATAGACATGGATTTGTGCTATATCGTGTTGGGAAGACCTTGGCTAGTTGATGTTCACGCCATTCGAAATCGCCATGACAATGTTTATGAATTTATGTGGGAAGAGACTGTTGGAAAAAAAATATAACAACAATCGTAGTAATTGAGAAGAAAATACTTAGCTCAAACCGATGCTTGATTGAGGTTCCTGGAGATGCACATAAAAAAAGGTAGAGGCACGTATATGATACGCTGTCCTGAAGGCAATATCGCCTGCTACTCCTCTGAGATGCTATAGCAATTGGCGAGTCACCTCCAGTATACAACTACTGATAGTACCCCTCAATGTAGCATACAAAGAGAGTACCCTTAGAACTTGGCAGTGTTTAGCAAAAAAAAAAATTAAAAAAAAAAAGAGAAAACTTGAAAGTAAACTTGCTTACTGAAAGCAGAGGGAGAGTAGAAGAAGAGATGTTTCTCTGTTGTATGTCTAGAATGATCTCAAAACTCCTCCCTTATATAGTGTTCAAGACGTTACAAACAAGAGGAAAAAGGCATGCAACAAAACCATGCGTACTGGTAATGTTTTTGTTAAAAATAGTGCAAGACAGGGGCAGTCATTAAACAGAGTGAAGATGCTTTTCTCTTTATCTTTTGTCTGTCAAAAAACACTTTTACTTTAAGCAGAATTAGAAACAGATTTACCTTTAAGCAGAAAAACAGTTTTGCTTTTGCAAAGAACAGCTTCATCTTTTGTCAGGTTCAGAAAACATCTTTTACTCACTCAAAGCATGCGAGACACACAGAGAAGCCAACACGTACATACAAGGAGTTTAGCAAAAAGATAGGTCTGTTAACCCACACCCACACCCGACCCGCCCGGACGGAGGCGCGCGTTCTTCGGTGCGAAGCACCGCGCGTACGGGAAAGGCATCCTTGCCCTAGTCTAGGTCTTCTCCGTCACACAAAAGTGTGTTGACCCAAGGGCCATTCCCTTTTAGCCAATTCTATGGTATTTAAGTATAAAACTATTTAGATTTTAGTCTATGTGGGACTATTGTTTTATCTATTCAAATGAAAAAACAAGTAGTGGGCAATAGGTCCAGGGATCAAATCATAGTCCATGCAAATTTGGCTTTTTGCAAAAAATGAAACCCGTTTTTCTAACAATCCCACATGAATGATAAAACATATCGACGAAATACGAGAAAACAGAATACATCAATATTAGGCTAAGGTGTCCCAGAGATTGAACCTTAACTTAGTGAGAGGTTACCGGAACTGCTTGTTGTTACGGTGAACACAATGTCTTGAACTGCCAATAGTGAATGCAATTCAGAAATAACAACCATACTATGATGTCTCAAACAAAAAACTGTTAAGATCTTGCCGTTGTGCCCGTTTTGGCCGTGGGTTAAATCCCGCACTTAATGAATGTCTCTAGAAAAAAAGCTCAAATTATCATAGGAAACGGCCCCACTTCCAACATCCACATAGGTGAGTCCATAAAGAGTGTCATGTCACACCCCGTTTTAAGCAAATCCATGGAACTCATTAAAATCTTGATAGATCATCCTAACTCATGTAGGAAACACTATCATACGGTTACACCATAGGGAGAGAGAAAGATAGTCCTCTCTCGACATCACCAAATAATTAGTTGTCTCATTGAACCTTGATCTTGGAGCTCCATTCACAAGGTTGAGTGTCCTTCATGGAAATTTATGCCATGAGATTGAGTCTCATCCCCTTCGATGTGGATCTAACTACCTCTCTAGATAACCCTTTCGTCAAAGGATCTGCAATATTCTCTTTAGACCTCACAAATTCTATAGAGATGACACCAGTAGAGAGCAGTTGTTTCACTGTCTTGTGTCTTCTTTGAAGATGTATAAACTTTCTGTTGTATACACTATTCTTAGCGCATCCAATAGCAGCTTGATTGTCAAAGTGGATTGCGATCGAAGACACAGGCTTGGGCCAGAGTGGAATTCCTCCCAGGAAACCTCGTATCCATTAGCTTTCCGCTCCAGCTATCTCCAAGGCTATAAACTCAGACTCCATGGTGGATCGAGCTATACATGTATGTTTGGAAGACTTCCATGACACAGACACACCTTCAAGTGTGAAGATGTACCCACTAGTGGATTTGCACTCATCTGAGTCTGATATCCAGTAAGCATCACAATACCCTTCTAGCACAGCAGGATACTTCCCAAAACTTAAGCAATAGTTTGAAGTTCCTCTCAGGTACTGTAGAACTCTGTAGAGAGAATTCCAATGATCATCCATCAGACGTCTTTCTGATTTTCATCCCTAAGATTACATCAGCAGGGACTAATTCTTTCATGTCAAAGTTTTCGTTAAGCATGCTTTTAGTGGTATTAATACTATCAAGGTTACTGCCTAATATGAGCATATCATCAACATATATGCACACAATAACATGAGAATCATCCACAGATTTAATGTAAACACATTTATCAGATTCATTAACCTTGAAGCCATTAGATATCGTTACATGATTAAATTTTTCATCCCACTGTTTAGGTGCTTGTTTTAAACCATACCGAGATTTATTCAGTTTGCATACTTCATCTTCAAAACCTTTCACAACAAAACCTTCAGGTTGGTCCATATAAATTTCTTCATTCAATTCACCATATAAAAATGCAGTTTTAACAACCATCTGATGTATATGCAAATCATAAATAGAAACAATAGCAATCAGCATCCAGATAGAAGTGATTCTTGTGACCGTTGAATAGGTATCAAAGAAATCTAATCCTTGTTGTTGTCTATACCCCTTAGATACCAACCTATCTTTGTGTTTTTCTATAGTTCCATCTGTTCTAAGTTTCCTTTTGAACACCCACTTGAAACCTATGGTTTTACTACCAGGAGGTAAGTCTACAAGCTCCCAAATTTCATTTTGTTGAATGGAATCCCACTCATTATTCGGAGCTTCTTCCCAGAAGGGAGCTTCCTTATAGGTTTGGGGTTCAGACTCTGCCGTAAGAGTCACAAAATCTGGACCGAAACTTTTCTAGGTTCCAACCCTCTTACTTCTTCTAGGTTCGGTTTCAACATCTAGAGACAGGGGTTGACCAGTCTAAGGAACATCTGAGAGATCATCGCGGACCCTTTTGCGAGGTCCAGACCCTAAAGGGAAAATGTGTTCGAAAAACACTGCATCTCTAGATTCCATTATGGTGTTCTCACCAATGACCATGAACCTATAAGCACTAGTGTTCTCAGGGTAGCCTAGGAAAACACAATTCACAGTTTTAGGTCATATTTTGGTTTTCTTGGAACGAGGAATGGCCACCTTGGCCAAACACCCCCACACTTTAAAGTATGCATAGGAAGGTTGTCTTCCTATCCATAACTCATATGGAGTTTTGCCATATTTCTTAAAAGGAACTCGGTTCAAGATATAACAAGCAGAGAGAATTGCTTCCCCCCACAGGTTCGAAGGTAGACCTGAACTAGCTAACATAGCGTTCACCATATCTATGAGTGCTCGGTTTTTCCTTTCAGCTACTCCATTCGACTCAGGTGAAGAAGGTGTTGTAGTTTCATGAATGATGCCATTAAGTTTGCAAAATTCTCCTATAGGTATCACATACTCATCGCCTCAGTCTGACCTAAGAGTTTTAATAGTAACACCTATTTGGTTTTCTACTTCAAGTTTATATAATTTGAAAGCGTCTAAGGCTTCATCTTTACTTCTAAGAAGATAAACCTAACACTATCGTGAGTAATCATCTATAAAAGTGATGTACCATTTTTTACCACCTCTAGTTGGTGTTGATTTCAAATCTCCCAAGTCCGAGTGGATTAGTTCTAGGGGATTTGTACTACGTTCAACCTTTTTGTTAAAGGGTTTTCTTGCATATTTAGATTCAACACAAATTTCACATTTATGACCTCTGTCAATGTTTATTTTAGGAATGCAACCTAAATTAGCAAGTCTTTCAATGGATTTGAAATTAACATGTCCTAGTTTATCATGCCAAACATGTGAGGAGTCACAAACATAAGCAGAAGAAGATGCTTTATCATTCAAGTTCAAAGAAAGTACACTAAGCTTAATCATGTTTTCAGTGACATATCCTTTTCCTACGAAGTCACCACCCTTAGAGATTACAACTTTGTTAGACTCAGCTACAAATTTAAAACCTTTCCTAAGTAAGATGGTTTCTGAGATAAGATTCTTGCATATGTTCGGGACGTGATACACGTCATTCAATGCGAGAGTTTTTCCCGAAGTGAGCTTCAACTCAACCTTGCCTTTTCCTACCACTTTAGAGGTAGTAGAGTTTCCCATAAACAATTTCTCATTGTCTCCTACTTTGTTATAGTAGGAGAAAGCATTTCTGAACCTACAGACATGCCTGGTGGCTCCAGAATCTAGCCACCAGTCTCTCACATTGGTCACATTAGAGACAAGGTTGACTTCAGACACCATGCAAATAAAATATCCAGAATCATCTACTATTTTGCCTTAATTTTTTGTTTACGATCATTTTTGTTCTTTTTAGGTGCCCTACAGTCTTTGGCCATATGACCAGTTTTTCCACAGTTATAGCAGTCGCCTTTGATGGTGTTTTTGGAGACACCACCCTTTGGCTTAAGATGGTTACCTTTGGAGTTACGACGTTTGTTATGTTTACCATTTTGCTGGATTCTCCGTGCCATTTCTTTAACGCAGCATTATCGTCCAGAACATGAGCTTTTTGGGACATGTCTTTGCTCAACGTCAGACTCTTGTCCTTGCAGCACAGAAGTTCCTCAACCTGGATTTTTTCCCCAGCTCCACCTTGGTGATTTCGCGATTTTTGTGTCGCAGCCTCCTCTTGTACTCGTTCCATGAGGGTGGTAGCTTTTCAATTACTGCAAATACTTGTAGAGATTCATCAAAATGCATGCCTTCAGCAAGAATTTCGTTGATGAGTAGTTGGAGTTCGACGAATTGTTCTATAACAGGCTTTTCATCAGTCATCTTATATTCCAGGAACCTAGCCACCAAGAACTTCTTGCTTCCAGCAGCCTTAGCAAGATATTTTTCTTCTTGGGCTTCCCATAAATCAAAAGCAGTAAAATTTTCTTTTGCATTATAAAAGTCGTACAAGGATTCATCCAGACAGTTAAGAATATGGTTTTTGCACATATAATTCTTCCTAGTCCACCTATCCAGTATATCTTCATAACCACGGTCATGAAGCCTTCTTGAGGGTCTTTCTAAGGCATCTTCATCTAACCTTTGGTCTTTTAAGAAGAATAACATTTTGGACTGCCATCGTTTAAAGTCTTTTCCACTAAACTTTGGGGGTTTGTCTACAGTACTCTTTCCCATGTTGTTACAACAAAAAATATAGTAAAGAGGATATTGCCTTTAGATTGTTGGAAAAAAATGTAACAACAATCGTAGTAATTGAGAAGAAAATACTTAGCTCAAACCGACACTTTGCCTTTGTCAGTTAGAAACAACTTGAACTTTAAGCAGAAAAACAGTTTTTCTTTTGCAGAGAACAGCTTCAGCTTTTGTCAGGTTCAGAAAACATCTTTTACTCAGTCAAAGCATGTGAGACATACAGAGAAGCCAACACGTACATACAAGGAGTTCAGCAAAAAGATAGGTTTGTTAACCCACACCCACACTCGACCCGCCCAGACAGCGGCGTGCGTGCTTCGGTGCGAAGCATCGCGCGTACGATAAAGGCATCCTTGCCCTAGTCTAGGTCTTCTTCCTCACACAAAAGTGTGTTGACCCAAGCGCCATGCCCTTTTAGCCAATTCTATGGTATTTAAGTCTAAAACTCTTTAGATTTTAGTCTATGTGAGACTATTGTTTTATCTATTCAAATGAAAAAACAACTAGTGGGCAATAGGTATAGGGATCAAATCATAGTCCATGCAAATTTTGTTTTTTGCAAAAAAATAAAACCCGTTTTTCTGACAGAGACAAAAATCATGCTAATACCGGGAAACGACTTCCAAGTGAATCGAAGAATGTAGCTTTTAAAATCGCACTAATTGCAACCGGTGAGGCTGGGTGTCACGACAATCTTGAGATGTTGAACACGATATCGACACTAATGTTCAGTCAAATAATCAAGTGTCTAATAGCGATGAAATTTCTAAGAATGATTCTTTCCATAAGGATGTCGTTGAGGTGGTAGTTCCCGGAATCTACTACAAAGACATGTTCGCCAATTTTTGTTATAGTTCATCTATCTCTTATGGAGTTCGACTCGACAACGCATGGAAGTTCTTATGGAAGTTTTTATATTATGGTCGCAGGGTCAGTAGACATTTATTATCTGGTTGTTCCGTATTTGTGAAGAAGAGGTTGGTGCAAAAATTATGTTCCGAATGGTTAGTAATTCCAAGCATAATTCAAGATCGAGTTTAGTAATTCCAAGCATAATTCAAGATCGAGTTGTGCTACTAGTGGAAGCTCTAAGGTGCTTTCTTCGACTCGCCATTTTCAATATAAACTCGAGATGAGTTTTGTCACAGTGGGGGAGCCTGATACCGGACGTATTAGGAAAGTAAAGAGTATATTCCAAGATATTGCTATATCTTGGATATTTATTAATTTGATATTTTATTTATTAGGATTATTATTTGTTTTATTAGATTTATCTTCTTTGATGAAAATAATACATTCTCTTAGACTAGTTAGGAACGTTCTGGATTTCTAGATTTATTTCTAGAGGCTATAAATAGTCATTTCTCTTTCATTGTAAAACAGCTGCGGCTCGCTATTATTATTGATTATTGAAACTATCGCTTGTGTGGTTTATACCATT
Source organism: Papaver somniferum (assembly GCF_003573695.1). Taxonomy (NCBI): domain Eukaryota; kingdom Viridiplantae; phylum Streptophyta; class Magnoliopsida; order Ranunculales; family Papaveraceae; genus Papaver; species Papaver somniferum. The sequence goes on from NW_020620159.1 coordinate 590,435, forward strand.
GTTTGTCTCTTAAACTTTTGGATTAGAGTCTTTACTCCTGGATTGGAGTCTACTACCATCACCATTAAGGAGTGAATTCTCCTTGTCTTTTATCGCTTTCGCTTGTGCATATCATAGTCGGTATCCACGGTGCAGTTCAATCCAATCATATTCCAGTGAGATCAGAGTTAGTTGACAGGGTTTCATTTATGTTGCTTCATTGGCCATTTGGCAGGCGGTTAACACATTAATTATCAAGTTCTTGGAAAAGAGTTAATAGCTAGATAAAAAGTGCTATCCACATAAAAAAAGATCTCCTCACTATTCTCTTAAGCAGATTAAGCAGGGGAAATCAAAATCTGGTAGTTCTTTCTATACGTTGTTTCTTTTGCCATCTTTAAACCAAATATTACTTGATTAAATGAAGTATTGCATTGATATACTTCAGAGAAAAAGCCTTTTAACTAGTATTAATAAAACTACGTCTTAGACACAAAGCCGCCTAAGCATGAAAATATTAGAAGCCAAAAGTGAGGCACTGATTACATCAATAACTCCGGAGGGAGGGGGAGACTCATCCGATTATTTCCCAACGCTTAGACTGTTTTTTCGCTCCCCTATTCGAATTACTGAAGCTTGAAGGACCTTTATTCAAAGGTAAACTTCTAACCTCATTGTAGAAATCTTCCAACAAACCAACCAACCTGGCATTGTCAAGTAAAGTAGGGGATTTATCATAACGAACACAGATAAATACATAATTTAACATCAAGACGAATAATAGGTACTACTTAATGATTTAAGAGTGCATATCTATTACTCATACCTGTTTCTCGACTCCTCCGCCTTCTTAAGTGGTACACGAGCGGAAATTTCCCCTTCTTGTCTTGCACGTTTCATCATCTTTTCCCTATACTGAATAGGTACACTACTCTTAGCTCCAACAACTTCTCGTACCTGTTTTTGAACATAGCCAATTAGAGATGAAGAGAAAGAGAACTAATCCATTATTTTGTTTAGTTGTGCGATATAAATACACAGCTGACCTTTTCAGGTATCCCTTCCTTATCATTCAATGTTAAAGCTTGCACTTTGCTCCTCACTGAATCCAATGACAATGCACATAGCTTAGGCGCTTCTCTGAAAGGGAAACAAGGTGGATAGTAAGGTATACATCAAATCTGGATAACTGAGCTGAAATTCGATAAAGAATCATTTAAACTTACTTGCTTGTTCTTTCATTCTGATCAGAAGAGTTAACCATAAAAGCCATGATTTTGGGTTTGTCAGCTGCACCTTTAAAATCAAATAAAAACTAAATCAATTACATCGAACTAGAACTTGTGTTCATGTTCCAGCAAAAATTTCCAAAAAAGCTTTCAGCTTTTAAGTATCTAAATTGTCAGTAACATCAACGAGAATCATGTCTATACTGAATTTTGATTAGATGTGTTTTCCTAGCCCATGGATTACAGAGACCAAATCCTTGCAAAAATAATTTCAAAAACCAACTAATTCCTGAAAATAAAAAACTAATTCATAAACCAACTAATTCCTGGGTAGATCCTACACAGACCAACGATATCAAAACTAAAAAAATCCTGAAAATATGTAAATTATCCTACACCGACCAACGAAATCAAAAATTATAATATAGAAAGGGAAAAAAACGAGAAAAAATTAATCTCTAAATGGAAGCAAAACTAATTCCTTTTTGCATTAATAGAAAAAAAAGTAATCGATGTAGACCTCTAACAAATTCCTAGTTGCAGCCACAGGTTATTTAACATTGATTTCTCCACATAGTTGTTATCAACAAATCCGAGACACCCTAAAAGTCTAAGCAGCTATAAAATCAGACTCACCTTCTTGAGTTTCTTCTGAAAATCAAAATATCCACCCACGGCTCTCTTTTGAGAAACTGAACTTCTCTTCTATGATGCAGACGACATAACCTTTAGTAGGGTTTCTAAAATATTTAGGACGATTTTGGTGCTGGGCTGGGGCCTAACATCGTGTACCGCGCGTACAAAGCCAAATTATTGGGAAACTTAGGCCAAGGCCCAACCCATAGATAACCCATAATATTAGACCCCTAGTTAAAATAAGTTTGAAACTAGGTCCCTAGTTATTAAAAGACATACATACCCTTTTATATATTTTCAAGCCCAAAATTAAATAAAATTTAAGTTTAAGCCTAAAATATTAAAATATAGTAAACATGATGTCACAACCATCTTTAACGACCGCCACTACCAACCACCACCCCCGACGACCGCCGCCGCCACCAACCACCACCTCCGACGACCCCCACCACCAACAACCACCTCCGTCGACGACCACCAGCAGATCTGACCACCACCGTCGAAAACCACCACCTCCGACCACCGCCATCACCGCCAACCACCTCCGTCGGTGACCACCAGCAGAAGCAGAAACGACCACCGCCACCAACCGCCACCTCTGTCACCGGCGGCCACCACCGCCGACCACTAATTAATACGGATGTGTAATCTGAAGTTACACAGGAAACTAGCATGTGTATCCAGAAGTTACACATGGGTATGGCATGAAAGGGTTACAAATGTGTAAGCAAAAGTTACACATGCATATAAAATGTGTATCCAAAGGTTACACATCCATATGGCATGTGTAATGAGAAGTTACACATCAAAAAAATATACAGAGAAAAGAAAGCATAAAAAATACATGTATTACACTTTAAGATTTATTTACAATAATTTCTTAGCATTTGTAACCTTTTGTCTAGTGTAACTGGGAGTTACATATGCACCTAAAAGTGAAGTTCAAAAAATTACAGCTAGTACACATAAAAATGCATGTGTAATTTGGAGTTACACATGCATATGTAATGTGTAGGCAGAAGTTACACATGCTTATGAAAATGTGTAATCAACAGCTACACATGTCATATAAGATGTGGTGGATGTGGTAGACACTCTAGCAGCTACAACCATTCTTCATTATAGCACCATACATCACTCTCTAAGCACCATCATCTGCACATCTGGTGGGCCCGGAGATGTGTAAAATTAAGCGTAATAAAAACGGGCCTACAGTAATACCGCAAGTGCACGGTCGTCAGTTGTAGCTCGTGCAAGTACGGGTCGATCCACAGAGACTGGGTGTGTTTTGTAGTGTTTAGCTATTTTGGGCTCTAAAATGCTATTGGGCCTTGAAATGGACTATGGTCTTAAGGTTGAGAACATGAAAATATGGTCTATTGGTCTCAAAACCTTATGTTGGGCTTATGAACTCTTAGCCTAACCCAAGAAGTAAATGTGGACTGGGCCCTTAACCTAATAAACTTTTAAACAATAAACTGGGCTTGGGTCTTTGAAGTAAACTGAGCCTTGGTAATGAAGTTACTGGGCTCAGTGGTCTTGAAATGAATTGAACTGGGCTTGATAATGAACTTGGGTTTTTGCTTGACTCAACAGTGGACTGGGCCTTTGGCCTTACAATGAGCTGGTCCTTTGCAAAACAGAATGCAATTAAGAGACAATGGCCAAAGCAGGGCAGTAAGCTAACAAGCCAAGACAATGGCTCTAATGAGGCAAAGGAAGCTAGAGAAGACAATGTTATTTACAATGCAATGCTATTTACAGTGAAATGAAAACAGAAAAGAAAAAGCAGCCCAGTTGCAGCAGCAGCAGCAAGGAAAAGAAAGCAGCAGCAGCAGCAGCAGCAGCAAGGAAGAAAGAAGAGATGGCAGTGAAGCAAAGACAATGCAATAAATAAAATGTAAAGAAGCAAAGACAATGAAGTAAAGAAGACTAAAAAAATAGCAAAGAAAACAAAACAAAGAACATCAATGACAGTGGAGGAAAACAAAAGTAACAAGGAAACAATGGAGGAAATGGAACAAACCAAGGCTGTTTTAGCCAAGGGCAGGGGTGATGGTGAAGGTGAAATGGTGAAGGTGAGCCTAGGCATACTACTAGAGTGGGAAGAGAACCAGTTTGCTCACAGTCACTAGTGAGCACTAGTTTCTCCCCACTGCTCAATCAATCCAATGCTTCAAGGCTTCTAGCCTAACATTCCATCACTTCACAAAACATGTATCATATGACAGGTACATTAACATTACATGGAACACAAACATCAACAGGAACATGCACTAGGAAAATTGAAGAAACTAAACATCACAGTGAACAACAAGATAGACGGCAACAGAACAATACATGAACATTTAAACATTAACAGCACACATTAACAGGAGCAGAGAACAAAATGGAGAAACTCAGAACAGAACTTAATATGAACAGCAAAAAAAATGAACATTTAACAGAACTAAGTTCTGGACGCCGGCTATTCCAGGCATAACTTCACATCACACCCACAGTCCCCTTTTTATAGTTACAATCAATTCCCCCAAAACAGGACCAAAACAGTCTCCATTAGGGTGGTGAAAATCAAAATTAAATCACAATAATCCTACCTAATGTTGATAACAACCCTAATAGACTAACCCATACCTCAATTTAACATTCAATTGATTTCCCCCAAAAAATTCCCAAATCAGAAAAATTAGGGTTTTAGAAATTAAAATTAGAAATTTACCTAATCTCTGACTCCAATCAAACTTCAACACATGCTTAGAATTAGTCTTCTCTTGCTTCCCATACCTCCAATTGCTCTCCTAACTCACCTAATTTACCAATTTTTCACACGTTAGGTGATAAAAGATTTTTTTGTGGTTGTAGTAATGATGATAAGGGGTATCGTTCAAACTCGAACTTGTGAAGGTAATGGTTTTAGATTTAAAAATATATATACAAATATTGACAAATTGGTAGAGAGGTACTGGGACTAATGATTCGGCCAATCTTCATAACATAAGGCTTAATGATTTATTCTCAACAATAATAGCTCAAAACATATATGGACTCTTATTTTGCCAAAGTCGATTCTCAAAACATTGGTTGTAAATGTTAAGCATGGAACATCAAATCACCTAAGCTAAGCATGACCCATCTAATCAAATAACACCCAATTTAATCAAATCATATTTCAATTAATTTTTAATGCAAAAGTCTTAAAAAGAATTAATAAAATTACCCATTTATGAAGCTCGGCCTCCTCCGTCGCCCCAGTGTTGGGGTTTAACTCATCATAGTAAAAATGCTCTCAAAATATTTCATTGATGCTCAAAAGTGTTTTACAATGAAGAGAAATACAAGAAATTGATGTAAAACAGAAATCTGCGACCCACAGAAGACGTCCAGAATCAACGACAAAGATGAGTTGCTGTTGTCGTTGAAGAACTACGACCCACAGACGACAGTCGATGTTTCTGTTGATAAACGACTGCTTCTGCGAGTCCGTTCTTCGTGTTCTTCAGGCGTGTTAATGGCAGCAGCAGCAGCAGCAGGTAACTTCTCTGCAACTCCTCCTGCGCCTCTCTGCTCGCCTCCAAACCTCCCCAAACTCTCGACAGCCTCTCTAGTACTCCCAGGGAACATATTTATACACCTACAGCTCGTTGAATCTCCCTCAATTACTCCATATAATTCTCTTTAACTCGGCAGTAAAGAAAAATATTCTTGGGAATATTTTCTTTCCATTCTTGCTCTGGTACGCATAGATTTCCATCCTGGTCACTCTAGAAGTGTTTAAACACGTCCCAAAACGTTGCTAGAGCCCTCATGCATGAGAAGAACACGTTCAAATCTTCTCCAATCCCGTGTCCAACCCGTGTTTCCCTGTTTTTCTTCCGTGAATTGTCCAGCTAATTATGGCCAAATTTGATCGAACCAAAAGCCCAAAACGTGTTCCTTAACCTATATCACATCTTCCTACCAAGTTTGAGCCATTGAATCGCACCACAACACCTTCATTTTGTCGATTGAAATTCTGCCAGTTGATGAACCAATTTTCCCGCCAAAAAGTTTATTTGAATTTGAGAAGAAGGTGCCCCTTATCCAGAGTGCTGGGGTGCGAATAGTAATTTGGGTGGAAATAGTAATTTTGGGGTGGAAATGATAATTTTTCTGGGATCCTCCGGTACATTTCTGGGACGTTTCCGGTGCATTTCTGGGGTGCCTTCGGTACATTTCTCCGGGGTGTAAATCATCACTTTTTGAGCAACTCTTTCCACAGAAGGGTATTTTCTCCAAAAACACCTAAACAAACATAAAAACACCGTAATAAGAACAAATGGATACTAACAAAATACACAAAAGAGAAGAAAATAGACACATAAATGTGTCTATCAAATACCCCCAAACTTATTATTTGCTAGTCCCGAGCAAATCTAATCTAGAAAAGTGACCGAGTTAATCTCGGGTGGGTTTATCAGAGGTGTACCCACAAAAACCAATACTCCAGACCCTAGCTATCTACGCAGAACCTTGGAAAGCACTAAAGAACCTCCTTGGTTGGCATACAATTATTGACTCTAAGAGGAAGAACCCTGATGCGAAATTCCAATTGCTGTACACGAGTTTGCACTCAAGCATACTAAAATTCATATAAGTGACAGAGCTCTATTAAGATAGTTTCACGATGGACATCATACTCGGAGTCAGACTAATCACATGAAAAGATTAAGAAGATGGAAAAAGAAAAATGTAGATGGTTGAAAAGTGAACGGTGTTTCCCATATGTCTGAAGGCCTCTGCCAAGATGAACCTAACCTAAATGACTGAGATACCGGTCTGACTAATATTAACACACTGGCATATACAAGGGAACCAGTGGTCAATAACTTAAATCTAGATCAACAAACTGGCAAATACAAGGGAACCAGCAGTTGACTACACATAACAATAACCCTTTTTTTTTTTTAACTTAACGGCATGAATAGATCTTTTGGATCCAAGCGCATGCTTCTTGTCAGCAGATTACACGATAGTTCCCACGGGTCCTGCATTCCACGCTTGCTTAGGCGACGGAAACAGGGAGAACACACGCATATTGCTATCCAAGTGTTAATACTTATTCCGATTGGTCTAACTGGTCCGGTCTTTTTTTTTTTTTTTTTTTTTTTTTTTGGAAAAGGTAACTCAGTCACTCTATTTCACCCTAGCAAAGGTAACAACTTGAATCATGGGCCCCACCAAATCACTTGAAACAAAAGAAAACTAAAAATAGAAAGTGAAAAGGACTCGACAAGATATGGCGAAACTATCATGTTATTTCTAACACCTGAGCTCTGTGCTTTTATGAATAGACTCTATAGATGTTTCCATCTAGTCAGATTGGTTCCTCAACTCCTAAAACAAAAATGTTTTCCATCCACTTAGATTGGTTAGTGCTATCCTAAATACGCATAAATTTCTAGGCTCTGGAGTTTATTTATTGCAACTAAAAAGTTTCTCCCATACCCCCAAACTTAAATCTAACATTGTCCTCAATGTTCTTAAGATGAAACTAAAAGCATGAACAAGGAGAAACTGTTACCACTTGAAGCAAAAGAGATAAGGAAGGATATTACCGTGTCGCAAGAATATTGGGTTACCTCCCAAGAAGTGCTAAGTTTAAAGTCTTCAGCCAGACTTAGGAAAGGATTAGTCAACTCGAACCATAAAGTAACAGTCGAAATAACTGTGGGTCTTCAAAACGAAAAAGAGCTGACCAAAGGAAACTACAATAACCCAAGAAAGTGAACAAGAATAACATGCCCTTATCTAGTTTCCTGATTAAGATATTTATATCTAATTGTGGTTCAGGTTCAGGTTCTATGAAAGGGTCTAAATAAAATATTTTCCTCGGATGCATTTCCTCATAGGTTGGATCCAAATTATTAGGTCCTAGAGTTTGGAAAACTCAAATAAGAACTTAGAATCACAAAATAATAAACCTAAATAACTGAGAATCCTCTAAGTCAATCAGGTTTTGACTTACATAATTGACCACAGTGAGAGTAGTGGTCATTCTTAAGCAAATATGTCGATTCTAATTTCCTAAGGCATTTAGGTTTAGTCTCACAACTTAATATTCGACACATTTGGAATATAAACGTTCCCACATTTGGAAGAAAACTATTTGGTGGGAAAACAAAATCAATCTTGGTATTATTGCCTGGGTTAACCACATCAACCAGAGGATGGGTTTCTAACATTTGAGACTCTTGTTGGATATCATTAGGTTCTGGAAAACGATTATGAAGATAATCTTGTAAGATGGTTGCGGCGTTGATGTCAAGTCCCAAGTGAGGGAACTTACTAAGAGTTAAAGCAAATGGAGAATGATACTCACCCCCAAACTTAGAGTTTTCGGCGTCTCTAGATAGACTGGTCATAACCTCCCTAATTTCTAGGTCGGCAATTGATTTTTCTAAGTCAGGTTCATCCTCGCTAATATCTACGAGTTCATCTAAGACTATTGTTTCTAAATCGTTTGACTCGATCTCAAGATAAACTGGTTCCTCTAAACCATCATCGGTTTCGTAAACAGGACATACTACATCGTCTGAAACGGGGGTATCTCTAGTCAAATCCTCGTCCTTTTGAATAGGTGAATAATTTTTAAAATTATTAGGATCTGAACCAGAAATAATATAATCATTATAAGGCTCAACTGGGGTAACAAATTCCTGATCACTATTCCCACATATTTCAGATTCTTCATCATCACTATCCTCATCATCATGATACAATTTTTGAAATTCAAGAATTCTCAATCTTTGTTCCAAACTACATGGTCTATGTTTATAATATTTCTCATAGATCGTTAGAGGTGATTCCTCAATAAAAGTTGGAGTATCCATATACGCTGCCCACGCATATATTCACCAAGAGTCATTTCCGAAGACGTCTCTTGATAACGAGAATTTCTAGACATATATTCTCGCAACGTCATCGCAGGTGGCGTCTCCTCAAAAGGATTCATCACCGAAGAAATATAAACTACAGAGGGATTCTATACAATCACAAACAAGGCCGACTCGACTCCACCAAAGCAAACCTAAAGATTTCTAGCAAACAAAAAGCATGATGGCTCCACTTAGATTGTTTCTAGACCAGCTTCTATCTTTCGAAAGGGAATTCGTTGCAATTTGAGCAAACCCCTCTGGAATCAATCCGAGTCAAAGTAAGTTGAATTGAGGCGAGGGAAGCTCAGTGGAGCTTTGATACCCAAGGCCTCACCGCTATCACAAGGCGGCGCAGTCACGCATTCAACCACAGAAACCATCATGAACTTTGGAGTGTGCTTAAAGAGCAACCAATATTTTTCGAACGAGTTTCCTATTAAGCTCGTTACCCTATCGGTCTCGTTCTATTCCAAATTTTAAGCTTGGGTTCGCGTTAGGTTTCGTTTTCCTAAGGCGGGCAAGAAGAGAACGGTGATGAAATCCGAACCCTTATCTTGTTTAGGCCAGGCCTTGCCCTTTACTAGGAAAATAAAGACAGTCCGGTTCGTCCTCAAACAATTATCACCTTAAGGCAGACAGTAACCCGCTTGCAGGAGATTCGCGGGTGTTTCGATTGGACTTACCTCCCGTACCAGACGGGCGATGAACCGTTGTCGTCGACTCGGGCCACGACTCCTATGCCGTGTGCGAACCCGAGGGGCCGAGACGATATAGTAATCGTCGTCCTTCCCTGCACACAGTTTATATAATTTTTTTTTTTTTTTAATAATAATACCCTTCCGTAGGGTTAAAAAAAAAATAATAAAGTCCAATTGTCCAGAATAAAGTCCAAAGTCCAAAATAAATAAAAAAAATTACAGTTTTCCTCACACACTCTAAAAAAAAAAATTTAAATCCTAAAATTGTCCTTTTTTCTTCTCTTTTCGCTTTAAGCTTTTTCCTCTCCAAGTCCTTAGTGCTCCACTTCGAACCTGTAAATCAAAGACAAAAAGACAAAGTAAAAAGGAACAAAAAATAAAAAAAAAAAAACATAAAAATTCTACCTAAGCACAAATCCGCGTCGGCGGCGCCATTTTGATAAAGATTTTTTGTGGTTGTAGTAATGAGATAAGGGGTATCGTTCAAACTCGACTTGTGAAGGTAATGGATTTTTAGATTTAAAAATATATATACAAATATTGACAAATTGGTAGAGAGGTACTGGGACTAATGATTCGGCCAATCTTCATAACATAAGGCTTAATGATTTATTCTCAACAATAATAGCTCAAAACATATATGGACTCTTATTTTGCCAAAGTCGATTCTCAAAACATTGGTTGTAAATGTTAAGCATGGAACATCAAATCACCTAAGCTAAGCATGACCCATCTAATCAAATAACACCCAATTTAATCAAATCATATTTCAATTAATTTTTAATGCAAAAGTCTTAAAAAGAATTAATAAAATTACCCATTTATGAAGCTCGGCCTCCTCCGTCGCCCCAGTGTTGGGGTTTAACTCATCATAGTAAAAATGCTCTCAAAATATTTCATTGATGCTCAAAAGTGTTTTACAATGAAGAGAAATACAAGAAATTGATGTAAAACAGAATCTGCGACCCACAGAAGCGTCCAGAATCAACGACAGATGAGTTGCTGTTGTCGTTGAAGAACTACGACCCACAGACGACAGTCGATGTTCTGTTGATAAACGACTGCTTCTGCGAGTCCGTTCTTCGTGTTCTTCAGGCGTGTTAATGGCGCAGCAGCAGCAGCAGGTAACTTCTCTGCAACTCCTCCTGCGCCTCTCTGCTCGCCTCCAAACCTCCCCAAACTCTCGACAGCCTCTCTAGTACTCCCAGGGAACATATTTATACACCTACAGCTCGTTGAATCTCCCTCAATTACTCCATATAATTCTCTTTAACTCGGCAGTAAAGAAAAATATTCTTGGGAATATTTTCTTTCCATTCTTGCTCTGGTACGCATAGATTTCCATCCTGGTCACTCTAGAAGTGTTTAAACACGTCCCAAAACGTTGCTAGAGCCCTCATGCATGAGAAGAACACGTTCAAATCTTCTCCAATCCCGTGTCCAACCCGTGTTTCCCTGTTTTTCTTCCGTGAATTGTCCAGCTAATTATGGCCAAATTTGATCGAACCAAAAGCCCAAAACGTGTTCCTTAACCTATATCACATCTTCCTACCAAGTTTGAGCCATTGAATCGCACCACAACACCTTCATTTTGTCGATTGAAATTCTGCCAGTTGATGAACCAATTTTCCCGCCAAAAAGTTTATTTGAATTTGAGAAGAAGGTGCCCCTTATCCAGAGTGCTGGGGTGCGAATAGTAATTTGGGTGGAAATAGTAATTTTGGGGTGGAAATGATAATTTTTCTGGGATCCTCCGGTACATTTCTGGGACGTTTCCGGTGCATTTCTGGGGTGCCTTCGGTACATTTCTCCGGGGTGTAAATCATCACTTTTTGAGCAACTCTTTCCACAGAAGGGTATTTTCTCCAAAAACACCTAAAAAACATAAAAACACCGTAATAAGAACAAATGGATACTAACAAAATACACAAAAGAGAAGAAAATAGACACATAAATGTGTCTATCATTAGGGTTTTGAGAAAAACGTGTATAAAAATGGGAAATTAGGTGGCTAGATAGGTTGTAATGATGGTAGTGGAGATGGGTTATGGTGTTTGGTTGATTTGAGAGGAGATGGTGGTGGTGGTGAGGTGGTGGTTGAGCGGGGCAGGGTAAGGTGGCGGACATGGCAGGAGCAGAGCTCGACTGCTCGAAGGAGGAAGATGAGAATTTGGGTAAGGTGCGTTTGGCTGAAGGGTATAGGTGTTCGATACTTGGGTGTTAGGCGGGATATCAAAGTTCGATGTTGGCTAATCTGAGTCACTGGATGCGAAGCTGGTAGGTGAATCGGATGGCTACCCCTGAAGAGTCTGGTAGCAACCGTCGGATGTCTTGATACAACGAAGTTAACGGCTCTAGATGGGGTTAGGTGTTGAAGTGTTAAGCGGAAGTATCGAGATTTGATGCGCAGGCAAAGAAGTGACCGTAGGATCTAATGTGATCTAATCTGAAGGCTTGGAATTTAGGCACTATGGTGTTTTGCAGGTACTTCAGATTTTGATGCACGATGAAGAAGCGACCATTGGATGATGAGATGGATCCAATCTAACGGCTGAGAATGGAGGCGGGTATGGATATAAAATGGGTTTGGGTAAGGGTTTTGGGCCTTGGGTATGCCAAGCCCATATCTTCTTTAAGAACAATTCTTCCTTCTTGAGCCCATTCCTAGCTTTTTGGACGTGCGCTCCATTCTTTGCGGCTTCCTTGCGTAATTTCTTCCGGCTTTTCACCACTCTTCAGCTCTTTTCCGCTCCGCAAGTCATCCAGACTTTATTTATTACCTAAAAATGCAAAATTAAGTAAGAAAAATATTTACTCTTGAAAACAATGAAAATACAGAATATGGGATAAAATGTAGAATTAATGCGCAAAAGATGAGTTAAATGCCAACAAAAAGGGATAAATATATACAATATTTGGCACTCATCAAATACCCCCAAACCTGAATTTTACTTGTCCTCAAGTAAAACAAAACTAAGGAAATCCTAACTATACCACTGTCGCTGGTCTCTCGAATGCATTTAGCGTATGCACTAAGCCTTTTAAACCACTAAGTGTCCCTAGTGGACGAGTTGAAGTCTCGTGAAGGTTTGCTTAGAACGTACCTACAAATTTCTAGGTCAAAATATAAGCTCAGATTCCATCAAATGTGACATGTGCAAAACAGTTTAAGCTCACAGCAAAATGGAGATGTCAATCTAGCTATCAAAGGCACAATCCTAGCACTGATAACAAAAAAAGACATGTGATAAGAGTGTAAAGTGTATCTACACATGTGTAAAGAAAGATCTGAAGTTATGACTACTAATCACCAAGAGATAGTTTCTCAGGCTAAGAACTGAGGTCGAAAATCTAGCTAGCTGTCCGGACTTTACGAGAATTGTGAATGAGTTGGAGGTATTTCACAATTACTCGCGTTGTACATCAATGGCATACACCTTCCTTGCTTATTACAATGAAACAACAAAATGACTATTTACATGACTCTTATTTACATTGACTATTCTCTTTTTATTTTTGGAACAAGAGATGATGGAATTGATAAGTACTTGATTTTTTTGTATTTTTCTGATTTTTTTTTTTTTTTTAAGAAGGAAACACTTTTGATACATATACAAAAGGAAACAAAAGATTACATGACACTTTGCAAGAGGTAGCCCTTTTTGATGCACCCAGTTAAATTCGATGGTTGTCTTTCTTAATGTAACCTCCACCTTCTATCCCAACCAACCAAAGAACAAGTTTCGTTCAGTATTCTAAAGTGATTGGCAATCGTAACTTCCTATCAAACACCTTGAAGATCGAGGCCATACATGTATTGGTAGATCGTGCGCGTGCAAATTTCTTATCACTATGTGAATTGTGCTAGAATCAGGGTGCCTAAATATCTAGACTAAGACTCCTAATAAAAATACATATTTGCACAAGAGTCAACATTTCAAGGTAAATGAGCTCCATTTTTATGATTTTTTTAATAATTTTTTTTTTCAATTTTGATTTTTCAATTTTTTTTTGGAATTTTTCAATTTTTTCAAAAAGAAGAAGGAGTTCGTTTTCAATTATCGCATATTATCGTGGTATCTACTCTATACCCCCAAACCTAAACTAAACATTGTCCTCAATGTTTCAAAATATGAACAAAATTATAATACAACATATGAAGAGGATCATGTTGAGTAGAGAAAAAGGAAAGAGAATACCCGATTTCGGCGAAAGCAATATTAGAACTCCGTTATTCAAGGCAAGAATCCAACATATTTCAGCCGAGATCATATTGGATTAGCAAAATATATACAAAAGGAACAAAAAGGTTCTAAAATTTATCTACTTGATTATATACAAAAAATTCACCATACACCAACAATCTAAAGAGTTGAGGATCAACCCAAAAGACAAAGTGTAGATGTTTCAACAGCTTCACACAAAAATAACAGGAAATAAACGCAAGTGAAACTGTGAAACAAAATGAGCTACCCCCAAACCTGGATTTTTCAACGGATAAAATTTTGGAAACAAAATCTCGCAGTTTTGGGGGTTCATCATGCACAAGGTCTAGCTCGAAATGAACTTTGCTAGGGACGGGAAAACATGCTAATTCCAACTGTGGTTCCTCAAATGTATTATACTTAGAAGCAAAATAGTCCAAGAGGACTTGGGAAGCACACAGTTCCAAACCTAGATTAGGGACTCTCAGAAAAGTCGGTTTGACAATATGGGTACAAACCAAATCTAGGTTGGGTGGAAGGCCATCAGATTGTGACTTAGGTAGAAGAATAGGCATATCATTATCAATCAAATCAAAATCTCCTAACTCATCTACACATGTCACATCATGCTCACAATCATCAATCAAATTGGCAAGATCACAATCAGAATCATCAACATCATCAACAGATTGATTCTCGTGTATCGGCACATCAGGGGAAACATCACATGGAATACTAGAAGAAATATCATGCATTAAGGTCGGGGCAGAGAAGCCTAATGTATTTGAACCCAAAGGTTCCATAACATTTTAAGTATAGACATGTTCTTCTAACATAACATCATAGTCATCATCATCATCATCGTGATAGGGATTTTGCAATCTAGGATAATTTTCAATCCTAAGGTCGGAGCTATTACAAGAATAAAACTCTAATTCATGGGGGTGACTCATATCATGTGGTGTTGTTCCTGTTTCCCTAACGGATTCCCATTGATGGGTTTTCTCTGCAATCTCGGCTAAAAAATTCCATGCATCATCCACAGATTTATCAATAAACTCACCATTACACATAGACTCAACCATGGTTCGAGATTTAAAGTCTAGTCCCTCATAGAGGATGACGACAAGTCTCCACTTCTCAAATCCATGGTGCAGACATTCGCTCAACAAATCATTAAAACGTTCAAAATAGTGAAAAACAGTTTCCTCATCCAACTGGACAAAACAATTGATACTTTGACGAATAGCGATGGTCCTATGATGTGGAAAGAATTTTTTGAAAAATAGATCTGTGAGTAGGTCCCAAGTGTTGATTGATTGTGGTCTCAAACCTTAAAACCATGTTTTGGCACTTTCCTTTAAAGAAAATGTAAACAAACGCAATTTCAGAGAGTCTTCGGACATATGATTAGGTTGCATAGTCCGACAAATTTTTTCAAACTCTCTTACATGAGTATAGGGGTTCTCAGAATCGAACCCTCGAAATATAGGAAGTATTTGTATCATGCTTGCATTTATTTTAAAAGGGTTATTGGTTTGAGGTAATACAATACATGATAATGGAATTTTTATTGTCGGATACATGTATTCATGGAGAGCACGAGGTTGGCCCATATTGAAAAGACACAAAGCCCACTATTTGGTTTTAATGGGTATTCAAAAATTTGGTTTTTTATGGGAATATTTTGGTTTTGATGGGATGTATTTGAAAAAGAAAATTTGGTTTAAAAATGGGAGCAAAGTAGAAATTTGGTTTTAAAATTGGGAGCAAAAGAAAATTTTGGTTTTTTTTTTTTTTTTTTTTTTAAAATGAAATTTGGTTTTTGAATGGGAGCAAGCCCACTGTTGGTTTTGTGTTTGCTTTGGCTCCGCTTGGTTGAAAACTTTTGGTGGAACTGAGTCCAAAATTTGGGCCTAGAATTTGGGTACTCGGCCCACTAACGAGTTCAACTAGCGTGATCGGTTACAAGCTCAGCTGGGTTTAAACCAAGAATACAAAATACAAGTCCAATTTAAACAAGCCCACAAAAATTAAATACACAAGCCCACAAATTAAACAAACAAGCCCACAAAAATTAATTACAAACCCAACAGAAAATAAAAAGCCCCAAAAATTGGCTTTAATATTACAAGCCCACAATTAAAAATGGAAGCCCACAATTCGGGTTCTCTTAAATGGGTTACCTTTTAAGCACAGCCCAGCTGCTCTGATATTGTTGCAAAAACCCAGTTGGGCTTTGGTTCTTTTCCTTGGTGGCGTCCCAGCAGAGGAAAAACAGGTTCAGAACAGCAGGTCCAACAGCAAATGAAGTGAAGCAGATGCAGATGCAAATGCTATGCAGTGAAATGCAAAATAGCCAAGAAAACTACAAGAAAAAACACAACACCAATCCCCGGCAGCGGCGCCAAAAACTTGGTGGGCCCGGAGATGTGTAAAATTAAGCGTAATAAAAACGTGCCTACAGTAATACCGCAAGTGCACGGTCGTTAGTTGTAGCTCGTGCAAGTACGGGTCGATCCACAGAGATTGGGTGTGTTTTGTAGTGTTTAGCTATTTTGGACTCTAAAATGCTATTGGGCCTTGAAATGGACTATGGTCTTAAGGTTGAGAACATGAAAATATGGTCTATTAGTCTCAAAACCTTATGTTGGGCTTATGAACTCTTAGCCTAACCCAAGAAGTAAATGTGGACTGGGCCCTTAACCTACTAAACTTTTAAACAATAAACTGGGCTTGGGCCTTTGAAGTGAACGGATCCTTGGTAATGAAGTTACTGGGCTCAGTGGTCTTGAAATGAATTGAACTGGGCTTGATAATGAACTTGGGTTTTTGCTTGACTCAACAGTGGACTGGGCCTTTGGCCTTACAATGAGTTGGTCCTTTGCAAAACAGAATGCAATTAAGAGACAATGGCCAAAGCAGGGCAGTAAGCTAACAAGCCAAGACAATGGCTCTAATGAGGCAAAGGAAGCTAGAGAAGACAATGCTATTTACAATGCAATGCTATTTACAGTGAAATGAAAACAGAAAAGAAAAAGCAGCCCAGTTGCAGCAGCAGCAGCAAGGAAAAGAAAGCAGCAGCAGCAGCAAGGAAGAAAGAATAGATGGCAATGAAGCAAAGACAATGCAATAAATAAAATGTAAAGAAGCAAAGACAATGAAGTAAAGAAGACTAACAAAATAGCAAAGAAAACAAAACAAAGAACATCAATGACAGTGGAGGAAAACAAAAGTAACAAGGAAACAATGGAGGAAATGGAACAAACCAAGGTTGTTTTAGCCAAGGGCAGGGGTGATGGTGAAGGTGAAATGGTGAAGGTGAGCCTAGGCATACTACTAGAGTGGGAAGAGAACCAGTTTGCTCACAGTAACTAGTGAGCACTAGTTTCTCCCCACTGCTCAATCAATCCAATGCTTCAAGGCTTCTAGCCTAACATTCCATCACTTCACAAAACATGTATCACATGACAGGTACATTAACATTACATGGAACACAAAGATCAACAGGAACATGCACTAGGAAAATTGAAGAAACTAAACATCACAGTGAACAACAAGATAGACGGCAACAGAACAATACATGAACATTTAAACATTAACAGCACACATTAACAGGAGCAGAGAACAAAATGGAGAAACTCAGAACAGAACTTAATATGAACAGCAAAAAAATGAACATTTAACAGAACTAAGTTCTGGACGCCGGCTATTCCAGGCATAACTTCACATCACACCCACAGTCCCCTTTTTATAGTTACAATCAATTCCCCCAAAACATGACCAAAACAGTCTCCATTAGGGTTTGGTGAAAATCAAAATTAAATCACAATAATCCTACCTAATGTTGATAACAACCCTAATAGACTAACCCATACCTCAATTTAACATTCAATTGATTTCCCCCAAAAAATTCCCAAATCAGAAAAATTAGGGTTTTAGAAATTAAAATTAGAAATTTACCTAATCTCTGACTCCAATCAAACTTCAACCCATGCTTAGAATTAGTCTTCTCTTGCTTCCCATACCTCCAATTGCTCTCCTAACTCACCTAATTTACCAATTTTTCACAGGTTAGGGTTTTGAGAAAAACGTGTATAAAAATGGGAAATTAGGTGGCTAGATAGGTTGTAATGATGGTAGTGGAGATGGGTTATGGTGTTTGGTTGATTTGAGAGGAGATGGTGGTGGTTGAGGTGGTGGTTGAGCGGGGCAGGGTAAGGTGGCGGACATGGCAGGAGCAGAGCTCGACTGCTCGAAGGAGGAAGATGAGAATTTGGGTAAGGTGCGTTTGGCTGAAGGGTATATGTGTTCGATACTTGGGTGTTAGGCGGGATATCAAAGTTCGATGTTGGCGAATCTGAGTCACTGGATGTGAAGCTGGTAGGTGAATCGGATGGCTACCCCTGAAGAGTCTGGTAGCAACCGTCGGATGTCTTGATACAACGAAGTTAACGGCTCTAGATGGGGTTAGGTGTTGAAGTGTTAAGCGGAAGTATCGAGATTTGATACGCAGGCAAAGAAGCGACCTTAGGATCTAAATGTGATCTAATCTGAAGGCTTGGAATTTAGGCACTATGGTGTTTTGCAGGTACTTCAGATTTTGATGCACGATGAAGAAGCGACCATTGGATGATGAGATGGATCCAATCTAACGGCTGAGAATGAAGGAGGGTATGGATATAGAAAATGGGTTTGGGTAAGGGTTTTGGGCCTTGGGTATGCCAAGCCCATATCTTCTTTAAGAACAATTCTTCCTTCTTGAGCCCATTCCTAGCTTTTTGGACGTGCGCTCCATTCTTTGCGGCTTCCTTGCGTAATTTCTTCCGGCTTTTCACCACTCTTCAGCTCTTTTCCGCTCCGCAAGTCATCCAGACTTTATTTGATACCTAAAAATGCAAAATTAAGTAAGAAAAATATTTATTCTTGAAAACAATGAAAATACAGAATATGGGATAAAATGTAGAATTAATGCGCAAAAGATGAGTTAAATGCCAACAAAAAGGGATAAATATATACAATATTTGGCACTCATCAACATCCTACCACAACCACCACACATGTATCTTCCCAGCACCAGTACAACCCACCAGCTGCAAACTAAGAACCACAAGTACCTGCTACTGCACTTCGCTGTCCTAAACATGCATATAAACTAACAACCGCATCTGCACTTCAACAATGTCAAACCTGTCAAATTCTGAACTCAACATACATATTCAATAACAAAAAATCTAAAATATAAGAATCTAAAGACCTCAAATAACTGTAGCATAAAATGAAATCATAAAATTACCTATGACGACCGCATCCACAATTTTCTAGCAAACAATCATCATGCAAAATGGCACTATGGACGCATATAGTTGTACGTTGGATGGATATATGTCAACGGACAAAATGGCAGGTATGTTAGTTTTGTGAAGGGGATGGCTGGAAAGCTGGGTGTACCTCTCAAGGGCATCGACATGAGCCAATGTGGAAGGAATATGGAAACAAATAAACACAAACAATTATTAATATGTGAAAGCAGGATAATGAACTTTTAACTATGCCTTTTAAAGCAAAAGGATCTGGAGTCTTGCTAAGAACATTGAAAACACTACCTAGCTTGTGTAAATTACAGTTACACATCCATATGGCCTGTGTAAACTGCAATTACACATCCATATGGCTTGTGTAAACTGTATCTATATGCCAACACATATAGATACCTAGAAATATGGAAATCTCAATCAAACTTTATGGAGTCATGTTTACCTTTCATCTCACTCGACAATAAAAATCCCGATACGAGATTCTTAAACAACATAAGTTATGGATAAAATAACGACAAGCTTATGAACCTAGTATCATAACCAGACTGAAATGACCAAAAAGAAAGCCATTTGTTGTGCCACGAAATGAGTAACAAAATAGTCCAGCATACTTATAGTAGAGCAGGCATCTTCAAGAAAAATGCATAATCAGCTAAACACTCATGAAACAAGCATGTATAATCAAATGTTACACATAAAAATGCATGTGTAATTGTTACATCAGAGTATTTTGTAAGGGTTGTGCCTGAGTTTTTCTTTCTTTTAGTTGAAGTCCTACTCCCAACCCAATATTGGCAGAGTAATCAAAATATTGGCAGCATGACATCATAAATGAAGTATTGTATGTTAATTGGATGGACAATTAACATATAGTGACATAAAGAGAGAAAAAAACATTACCTCATGAGCTCAGGACACATGAAAACATGAAGGAAAGATCTCCAAACAGCCCACCTTCAAGATTCCCCTCCACAATTGCAATAACTACTACAATTAAGCAGAGAACAATGAACCTTGTAAGTCCCCCACCCCACCACCCCCACCCAACCTCCAGATGTTGCTAGGTCCAACTATGACGCCAACAAAAAAGCAAAGAAAAATATGAATCTAAAGCTGAAATTTCATTTTAGTTGTAAGTTTAAAATGACTTACATACCAAAGCATTGCAAGTTTGTTCATTATAGCATGTGTAACTAGGAGTTATACATGCATCTGTCTAGTGTAAACTGCAGTTACACATGCATATATCATGTGTAACTGAGAGTTACAGATGCACCTGACTTGTGTAACTAAGAGTTACACATCCATATGAAGCACACATTTTCAACTATAAAAGAGCTAAGAATCATCACTTCTCACCTGGACATTAGCCAACATCCTTATCTATCCAGCCATAAACTACAAGTATATCCCAGAGCTTTGATAAATGTTCTTGGTTCTCTTGGTAAGATAGTGTCTTATCAGTGAGCGCAAACCACATCAAGTCTTGCATGGACATAAATTCATATAAAAAAGGTTACAATTATTCAGAAATTACTTTCATAGAAACATTGACATACCATTGTTATTTTTATCAGTTTAACTAACATACCAAAGCGATAGACATATAGTTGTATCAAACCTGCCTACACCTTTGCACCTTTTCATCTAGTAATTCTGCTCCAGAGGTAATAACTTTGAATTTCTTCATTACTGTGCATCCCTTTGCCCTACACAAAACTAGTAGTGTAAGCCAATAATTAACATAAAAATGGATACATAATCACCTAAACTGAATGAACATAACAATTACATTCTTTGAGAAACTCAATCACAATGAAATCTGAATCAATTCTTTGTAATTTCTCACCAGCGCAACCAACAAAAACTAAACATGTCATCTTCTTTCTTCTCATATTGTCCTTCAATTTTATCCACTTATTATTCAACCTCCGCATCAAAATTATCACCACCAATATTAATCAACCTTGTAAAATCAAATTGAAATGTAAAAAACAACAAATCGCACCTAAAAACAGCAAAAAGATGACAACATTAACAATAACAAACAAAAACGTGCCTAGATTCAAATTACACGAATCGATTGATTCAAGAAAAATCGTGTGTCTCAATCTCTGATCTCATTTGACGGGTAATGGAGACTAAGATGCTCTGAGTTCATAAATAAACTTAAATTTTTCTTTCGGAAATTCATATTAAAAGTTAAAATGATTTTCAATTCGAAACCCTAGAAAATTTGTTGACAAAATTTTTCTAAAAATTTCAACTTAAAACAGAGATCTAGATGAAATAACTGTGGATCTATATTCTAATCATCTTTTGAATAAAGATTTCTAGATGAAATCAGATGGATTAGCTTTTCAACAGTAAATTTTTTTTCATCCAATATCGATTTAGAAATCAACAAATCAGGAGTTTAAATCGAAAGAAAATAGGAAGATATATCGCACCTGTTTTTGTCATCATGATTTGATGATTAAATCATTGACTTCTTTTCATTCATTTTTCTACATCGATACAAACTGAAATCGCAAGAACAAGAGTTGTTGACGACGTTGTTCTGTGTGAGAACTTGATTTCGGATGAGAAATCTTGTTTCAGATCTGGAACTGATGAATTTGACGGGAAACCATTTCTGTAGAAGAAAATGAGCCGAGAGAGAATGAGAGGAGAGAGAAATAAAAATGACAAATGAAAAGAATCTTCTGGGATTCCTCTCGTATAAATAGTAAAGGGCAGTTTTGTCATTATTAAAATTAATTTTAATTAACTATGGGATAGATCTGAAGAAATATTGATATTCTGGGCCTAGTAGTACCATTTTATGAAAATATGGAGTTGACAATATATGATCCATTTGGTGGGGCTTCAAAATATTGAACCCATATAATAGGGTGGTTCTAGTATTTTTCATAATTATGAATCATTTTTTGAGGACCAGCCTTTCCTTTTGGGACCATGGTTTTATAAGGCCGTCTACCCTATACTTATAAGGATGTCCTAAAATGTAGTTAAATTACTAATTTATCCCCAAAACCTAATTAAGATTATAACTAAATTAATTTGATTCCTAAAACGGTTTTATATTACTAACCTAATCTAATCTATTAATAAAAATCAAAAATCAGACCTACCCTACACAACACAGCCGCACAAAAAATTCTGGGAGATTTTTTTTTTCTTCTCTTCTTTTTCTTCCTTTCAACATCTTCTTCATCGATTAATCGTCGATCCATAAATTTTTCATCGTCGATTAATCAATCGAGTATAAGAATGGTTCTTCGAAAGAAAACCAAAAGACTCCCAAGAGAAGGTTCCCCATTAGGACATCTAGTATATCAACCAAGTAAATTGGAGATTCACAAAGAAGTGGAACCGGAAGGTGAAGTCATAATCGGCTACAATAGACGCAAGAAGAACCATGAAATTGAGATGGCAAAGATCCGCATGTAATTTCTACCAAGCCCATTACTTTTAATTCGATTTTGATTCGTTTAATTGAATAGAATTCATCAAAATATGGCTCAAATGTAAGTTACAGTGCCTTGTTCGGTTAGCACGAGTTTGATAACAACCCTAGTTTATTAACCGAACTTCCTGAAAGGAAGAACACGAAGAACAGTTCGGTTCCATAGGATATTAAATTAGGTTACCAAACTGGTTGTTCGGTTGGTTCGCAAAAAAATTGAAAACTATCTAGTAACCGAACTTTACCCATATTACAGAAAAAAAAGTTTTCAATTTAACTCAACTGTGCTTTTTTACCAACTATGTTTAGTTCTCATTCAACCGAACTATTCCAACTTTGTTCGGTTGGTTCGCAAATTTTTGGAAAACTACGTAGTAACATCACTCTACGGATATTCTATAAAAAAAATAAAAAAAATCAATGTAACTGAACTGTGCTATTTTGCCAACTATGTTTAGTTCTCATTCAACCGAAGTTTTCCAAGTCAGTTCGGTTGGTTCGTAAATTTTTTTTAAAATTGTGTAGTAACCGAACTCTACCGACATTTCATACATGTGGAGTTCGGTTTATTCGCAACAAAACTAACAAACCGAACTCTTCCGTAATTACATATAATGTGGAGTTCGGTTTGTTCGCAAAAAGGCTGGACTAACCGAACTTTTCTCTGGAACATGCTTTTTTTTTTAGAGTTGGCCTATTGTTGGTGAACTTTTGCTACTAACCAAACCTAACTACGATAACCCTTATGTTGCGTCTGATTTAGTCAATCATTTATCGGTTAAGCTAATATCTTTTGTCTTCTCGATTAGTCGGAAAGTAGTAACAGCACTCTACGCATATTCTATAAAAAAAATAAAAAAAATCAATGTAACTGAACTGTGCTATTTTGCCAACTATGTTTAGTTCTCATTCAACCGAAGTTTTCCAACTCAGTTCGGTTGGTTCGTAAATTTTTTTAAAAATTGTGTAGTAATCGAACTCTACCGACATTTCATACATGTGGAGTTCGGTTTATTCGCAACAAAACTAACAAACCGAACTCTTCCGTAATTACATATAATGTGGAGTTCGGTT
Organism: Papaver somniferum; assembly: GCF_003573695.1. Classification (NCBI taxonomy): domain Eukaryota; kingdom Viridiplantae; phylum Streptophyta; class Magnoliopsida; order Ranunculales; family Papaveraceae; genus Papaver; species Papaver somniferum. Next base: position 613,957 of record NW_020620159.1, read on the forward strand.
TGTTCGCAAAAAGGCTGGACTAACCGAACTTTTCTCTGGAACATGCTTTTTTTTTTAGAGTTGGCCTATTGTTGGTGAACTTTTGCTACTAACCAAACCTAACTACGATAACCCTTATGTTGCATCTGATTTAGTCAATCATTTATCGGTTAAGCTAATATCTCTTGTCTTCTCGATTAGTCGGAAAGGCAAAAAATCACACCAACCTTCACTGGAAGATCTGAAAACACCCACGCCTCGAGGCAAAGTACACTGTGGTGCCGGTAAGCGTGGAACCAAAAATGCTAAGTATGGAGGTGGGACGTTATGGGGTGTTATCATCCAAGAGGCTGTCAATAGAGATAATGTTGACAATGTAACTGAACAAGTTAATGAAGAGATTGTGAAAGAGATGAGAAATCAAGAACATAATAAAGGAAATGAGGAAGAGATTGTGGAAGTTCCACCTGCTGAAGAAGAAAAACGAAATGAGGATGAAAATGATGATAGTGCAGGAGATGGGGGAGATGGAGATAATGAAGATGACTCGGGTGGAGAGGAAGAGGAACAAGCCGAGGGAACTAAGAAAAAATCTATAAAAACGCCTAAAAAGCCTTGTGCTAGATGTGCATACATTCGTGATGACAATTTGTGTTTTCCGCCAAAGAACCCAACTTATGGTACTCCAAGAGATGGAGGGGAAGTATTGTTTGGCTACAAAAACTCATGGGAAGCCAAGATCTTTGCGACAAAGGTATTGAATCTTAACCATCAAGATTTCTCAGTCATATTATTATTTTCTGACATATATTTTTCGTTATTTATTAGTATATAAGATATGATGTTGTATTTGTAGGATCATAATAATGTTGTTCGTGTTTTGAAACGTCAAAAGAATATGATATGGAATACAGAGGATGAGTGTGATGAGGTTCGGTTGGCGGTATTTGATTGTATACTATGGAATACTATACAACATACACACCAAAATTTTTATGTTGTCACTGCTTCTGCATTTGCCAGAGGGTTTATCTAGCGGATACCTTTCATATACCTTTTGGCGAGATGGCAATAACTCCGGATGATTTTCATCGAATCACAGGCCTACCAATTATGGGTACAAGTGTTCGAGATGGATACGATCCCTCGATGAGTTCTGAACTTCTTCAAAAGTTGGTGGAAAAGTGTCTAGGATGGAACGATGACAAGGCACAACGTGATTTTAGACGAGCTTCCAAAGAGCCCGAGGAATGCGATGAGTATAATGAGTTCAACCCAGACCGGTCGTACAAGAAGAAGTTGAAGAAGATCAATATGAAAACCTTGATAGATGAGTTTGAAGGGACGAAAGATTTGGTTAATCAAGGAAAGTTGGTGACATCGGAGAAGACGAAGCACCATGTGACTGCTTATTTGTTATATCAACTAGGAACCATTTTCTTTCCCGGCACTTCAGGTCACGTGGTAAATGCCCATTACCTCCAGCTATTGGACCCCCTTGATGAGGTGAACAACTACAGTTGGGTCATTGTGGTTCTTTCATTCGTTCAAGCGGAGCTCAGTAAAGCTTTGAGGCTTAAGAGTTTTTTTTTGGAGGATTATACACCCTTGTTCAGGTACCCCGTTAAATTATCCTTTGTGTGTTTCAAAATATATTTGCGAACAAACTGAACTTTATTTTTGATAATTGATCATCATCATTTGTGGCTCCTTCTCATAGGTTTGGGTGTACGATCACTTCTCTAAACTGAAATTGTCTTATGCTCATAATCCTTGGCATTATGGGAAGCCTACAGCTGGTAAATATGAGTTTTTGAACTCAAAGGACAAGGGTAAGAAAAACAAGGTGTTGATATTGAGATAGACATTGGATAATGCAACGGTTGAAGATGTGGTTTTCCATCCATATACCCTTCAATCAGATGAAGAAGAGGAAGATGTTGAGCATGTTGATTTCTTAGCTATCGCGGGTTATAATGGACCGTTGTTTTATCCTGGCGGTTGTACAATGTATAATCCTCGAAGAGTATTGAGATAACTTTCTTGTGTCAAAAGTGTCCCAAATGAGGAAAAATTCAACTTCAAGGTGAAGGAGCGGGGAAGTAACAACAATGAAAATAATTTTGTTCCAAAATATGAACCTACTCCATCAGTGGACTATTGGAACAACTTTGGAAATTATCTTATTCCAGCTGCAGAGTGTCAAGATTCGTTTGATGATCCAAATGCTGCTGATGAGGTATATCTGGAATGGTATGAATATTTTTCTAATCCTCGTGTAATAAACTGTGTCCAACATGCCTGTGCTGAGAAGGAGAAAGCAAAGGTAGTGGAGAAGGAGGCTCAAAAAATTATGAAGCATACCCCTACCTGTGATGATGAGGCCTTGATCCTATGGAATGCGGGGGGTAAGATATTTACTCTTATCTTTGTTTTTCAAAATGTTATAAAATATTAAAATTAATAGTTATTTATGCTTTTTGATTGAAAAAAGTTGAATACAAGTGCTAAATTGTTGAAGAAAATGATGGTAAAAATCCGGAGTGGAGAGCCGATGAACACTCGAGAACAAACAGACCTCTACAACCAATGGACTAATGTTTTTCAGCCAACATTGTTAATCCAAGCCAGCCCATGCCGGTGAAGAGGGGTCGCCGAGAAGGGGAAGGTTCAAATCGGATGGTTGAACAACAAAGCACCGGAGATGACAATCCTAGTGACGAAGGACAACCTAAAGCTCCTAAACACAAGACTAGAAAAGTTTCTCGTAGTGGTCATCGCCAATGAGTGATAGCAATAATTAGTAGTTTGGTTTAGAAAACTGTTTTATTAAGGATTTGGTACTTTGTTTTCTTATATTTGGAAGACTTTTTTTTATTACGGATTTGGTAGTTTGTTTTCTTATGTTCGTGTGCTTCCAACAATTACTTATGTGGATTAGTCAATGAATTTCATAATTTGGTTTCTAATTTGTGTTTTAATGGATTAGTTCGGCTATTAGACTCATATGTTTTCCATTACATCAAAAATTTTATGAAACATAAAGGTAGTTCGTTTAGTACACAAAATTTCGTAATCAACCGAAATATGGTATCTCACAGTTCGGTTTGTTCGCAACTTAGCGATATAACCAAAGTCAAGTTGTGCAAAAACATCTAGAGTTACAGTTAAAGGTTTGGTTACCTGGTAAAAAATTGCAGGTAACCGAACTTATTTGTTCGGTTACCTGTAAAAAATGTTATATAACCGAACCGAGGGGTTCGAAAACAAGACATAGCCAGTTGAAGTTCAGTTACCTGCACAAATTTACCAGGTAACCGGACCTTTCACTATAACTTTAGATGTTTTTGCACAACTTGAGTTTTTTTGTATCGCTAATTTGCGAACAAATCAAACTGTGAGATACCATAGTTCGGTTGTTTACGAAATTTTGTGTACTAACCGAACTTTAATTTTGAAATTAAAATACTTGATCTGACACAAATAACGACTATTTTTTAGCCGTTATATGCTTCAGTAGTATATATATGTGTCTCTTACTTAACATTTTGGTTCAAAATCTTCTAAAAATGGCAGCTACTAGTCATAAATTTACTCTAGATGAAGATCTTTCTCTTTGCAGAAACTACATACTATACTATCCAAAGAGGGGTGAAGAACGATGAATGAATGGTATTATGAGTCAAAGTTATTGGGGGAAAATTCATGAGAAATTTTGCTCCGACACAACAAACCCTCATAACCATGATCATATAACTTTGTTCATTCGATTTGATGAAACTTAAGAAAGAGTTTTGGAATTTATGGCTTTATATCGGATTGTAAGGCAGTATCGACTTAGGGGTGAAACATATGAGGAAATTTTTTTAACATCAAAAAATGAACGATGACGATGGAAGAGAAAGGATTTCAAATATGAAGATCATTTCCGCATCCTTAAAGACTTTTTCATAACGCATTCCGGATATTAAGTGTTATGTAATTTTATCTTTAGTATCACCCTCATCTTTTGTTTGTTATATTGGTGTTGTATTTTAATGAATTATTGAAGTTTTAATTGTTTGGTTTTCTATGATTTTCAATTTTAACTAAATTATAGAACTTTTAAGCACCCGAAGTAGTCTAAATGATCTGTCCACATACACGTTCGGTTGTTTGTGAAAGTTATAGAACAAACCGAATAGGGAGTTTGGTTTGTTTGTAATTATGCAGACACAACCGAACTGCTTGTTCGGTGGTATCTCAAAAACATGAATATCACTGAATCTATCACTTTAATACACTATAATACATACAAAAATAAAACCAAATTCCAAAAAACACAATCTTTAATTAATAATATGATGTTCAAAGCATACTTAGTTTAATTAATGGTACATTTAATCATTCTCAAGGATAATTGACCCTTCGTGTATAATTTTTTCGGAATCCTTCAAAGCTTTCCAAATCTCCATGTTATGCTCATACATAATGCACCAACCCA